>NW_022610310.1:0-45000 GCF_000309985.2 Brassica rapa | reverse complement strand
CAACAAACAGTCGACCGACACCAGACCTTCATCGTCGATCGATCGTAATCGTTCGACAACGATCGATATTACACCGCGTACGTCGATCGATACCGTGTCGTCAAAAATGGTAAACGTTATTATTCTAACACAGGACGAGAACGGAAACCTGTATGACCAGGACGGTCATCTGCGTAATGCAACAGGTCAGAAAATAGACGCTCAGGGGACTGTAATCCCTGATGCTGATGCTACAGGAGTTGATCAACCTGTAGACGAGGACGCTCGATCGAAACCACTGGCCGACTACAATTGCCCAGATGAGTACTATTCCAACAAATCAGCTATTCGACTTCCGGAGATCCAGAAGCAGAATTTCGAGCTGAAGCCTCAATACTACACTCTCGTGTCGCAGATACCCTACTCTTGGTTACTGCACGAGCATCCTATGGACCATTTAGAACGGTTTGAGGATTTAATCGCTGCTATTCGGATGGAAGGAGTCCCCGAAGATTACCTGCTGTGCAAGCTCTTCAGATACACGCTGAATGGAGAAGCGATGCACTGGCTTAGGCAGCTACCCACAGGATCCTTAACATCCTGGGCCGACATCAAGAATGCTTTCTTACAAAACTTCTTCGATGAGGTGCACACTGAAGAACTTCGAAACAAAATTTCCACATTCTCGCAGGAGGCTGGAGAGTCCTTCAAAGATGCGTGGATTAGATTTAGGTTCTTCCAGCGAGACTGTCCACACCACGGATTTAACGAAGTGCAGCTGCTAAGTACTTTCTTTCGAGGTCTCGCCTTACAGTATCAAATGGCTCTTGATACGGCGAGTGAAGGAAACTTCACTACTCAGAATCCGTTAGAAGCTGTGAGACTTATCGAAAACCTTGCTAACAGCAGCAGCACCAAAAACACTGACTCTGAACGGAAGAAGTCTGTAGCTTCTATCGGGAAGGAACAGATGGACGAAGTAAGAGCTAAGTTAGATGTGGTGCACGAGCTTCTTAGGAAGCAAGTCTGTTTAGCTGAAGGAGAAGTAGCAGATACGGAAGGAGAAGAAAATGTGAACTACATCAGAGGTATCGGATTCCAGAAATTTGGAAACCAGGGCGGAAACAGAAACTTCTTTGGAAATGGTCAAAGAAGTAACCAGAGTTCACAATTTCAAAAACCCTTCAACAGCAAAAGCTACTCGAACTCCTACTACCAGAATCCACCACCCCAGACTCAGGAAAGCAAGATCGAAGAAATGCTTGATCGAGTACTGTTGGGACAACAACATATCACCGTGGATTTCAACGGTAAAATAGACTCCGCCTACAACAATCTGAACACCAAAATCGAGACCTTAGGGACTCAGGTGAGAACACTTGAAACACAAGTGATTCAGACTGGCGAAACTATAAAGTGGCAAGAAGCTTTCGCTAGAGAGGCAGGAGCTGACAAAGGAAAACACCACGTAAATGCCATCATAGATGATGATTTCTAGCAAGTGGTGAGACATTAAAAGCTTGAGGAAGGAGACTTCAAAATCGAAAGATCCATGAGTCTCGATGGATCCCAATAGTGTCGACCGATGTCGATGAAGTCGCATCGATCGACAGACCATGACGAAGATCGATGGATGGATTACTCCAGTTATCGATCGACGTCGTCCGCTAAATCGACTGAATGCAATGCAGTTCGAAATCTAACTCATGAGGAATTCTATGATAAAATCGATCGATCGATTGACCCAACCATCGATCGACAGAGTGAGTCCGACGTCGATCGTCACAACACACCTCCCATCGATCGACAGGCACCTCTGACATACCGAGTGCGGTTACCCTCAGTCGATAATGACTATATCAACGCACTCAAACCACCACCTAAACCAATAGATAGCCCACCCGAACCAAAACCCAACCCTTTAAATAGTTCACCAGAACTAGTTCAAGAAGATCAGGAAACTGAAGGGAGAAGGTTAAGGAAAAGAAAGGAGAAAATTCCTAAGTACCTTAAGAGGGAAGCTAACGATAAGGAGATGGATGGTTTCCCTAAAAGAATCCTCAGAATCCCAATCGAAAAACCTTTTGATGAAGCTTACTTCACACACAGGTTGTGGATGTTCTTCAGAGAAACAAAGGTAACTGAGGAAGACATTAGGAGAATGTTTCATCAAGTCAGAGAGAAGATGAGACACAGGATCACATTGTCGAAGAAGAGTGATCCTGGGAAGTTTGCAATACCATGCGTAGTCAAGGGTGTTGAATTTCCCCATTCAGTGTGTGACACAGGAGCATCAGTTAGTATCCTCCCTAGGATCATGGCAGACCATCTTGGTTTGACCATCGAACCTTCAACACAATCCTTCACCTTCGTGGATCTTTCAGAAAAACAATCAGCAGGTATCATAAGAGATCTGGAGGTACAGATTGGTAATGCCCTTGTCCCGGTAGATTTTCATGTCTTCGACATCAAACTTAACTGGAACTCTTCACTTCTGCTTGGAAGATCTTTCCTAGCTACAGTAGGAGCTGTATGTGACATGAACAAAAACAAATTGTGTCTGATGCTGATAGACCCCAACATCCACTACGACCCTATCCGACCTAAGAGAAAAATTATTAATTATGTGGATTACGGGAAAGAACTTGGCTTCATTGGCGTATGCCATTGTGGAGCAGAGTACGAATCAGAGTACGAAACAGAGTACGAAACAGACTACTCGGAATCGATCGAAACCCACACCTTTCCATCGATCGATTCCAATGAGTCAACGGTGACCGATTACCGCAACAAAACGTCGCTCGACGTTGATCAGCCGGTTGACCATTTCGCTCTACCTAATCATTGTTATCCACACTTTGCCTTCCAACCTCCAAGCAAGAGAGGACGTGATGATTATTCCATAGGCAGTTGGGCAGACAGTGGTTTCCATGAAAGTTTTGCAGTTGACACTGTAATTACTTCACCTAACGAGGAACATACAGAAGAATACGATGAGGATTATTGGAAGGAACGTGCAATAGAAATGTCTTTGCAGGATGAAAGATTTGAAACACATAAGTTCATCAACACGTTTCCAACATCGTTGGAGGAAGTGCACTCCACATCGGTCGATACCCACCCTCGTCCAGCAAAACAACCGCTCACATCGATCAACACCCATATAGGAACATCGATAGATATTTGCGCCGGAGCAAAAATTCAGGAGCAGGAGAAGATTCCCTCTCCAACTAGGTTTATAGATACCTATTTAAAACGTTTTGCACCCCTGAAACCACCTCGACACACCAGAGCAGACACACAAGCAGAAAAGATGAACACTCTTCCGTCTACATCAACAGGAAAATCCATGAAGAGCAATCATCTCGAGAACACAAGTTCTGCAGAAATTATTCTGCCCTCGATCGATGCATCTGTAACAACATTGATCGATACTACTCTTAAACCTAATCTTTCTATTTCTAAATTGAATGATAAAGCAAACATTGATTACGGTTTTCTAACACCTGATGCATTTGGTATTTTCAGGGACCCAGATGGCAAACGCACGTGCAATAGATGGAAGGATCTTACAAGTGTCCAGAGAGGACATAGCAGATATCCTTCAAGTGGCCAATGGACCTGACAACCTATTCTCACAGAAACGTGGCACTCCAGACGTCATTCAAACCAATCCAAACAAACACGTAGGAGTCGCCGCAACAGAAATCAATCTATATCTATCATGCCAACCAAAAGGCCAAGCATCGATCGACGGGACAACTCAGACATCGATCGACAAGATAACACCAACGTCGACTGATAAGGATGACCAGACGTCGATCGACAGACGTTATGAATTTGGATACCGCGCTTTTGACATGTACAGAGCCAGAAAGTTCACTTGGGAACGAAGGGACGAGTATGGAGTCTACAAAGATGAGTGTTGACACGCACGAGGCGTAGCTGGTGAGATGATACCTGTCACAAAGGATGCCATCAGGAAATTACAGGAAAGAGCATCTCTTTTTGAAGAGAGCCACATCTGTCTTCCAGAACAAGCCACTTCCTTCACACTCACAAGACTGGCACCAGAACTCTACACCAAAGATGAAATCAATAAGATGGTGACTGGTATTTGTGGAGCTCAGGAAAAACTGGGAGAGGAGCTCAAATCATTGGTAAAAGATACACATCAACCTTTGGATATAGGCTACAATGAGCTTTTCAGAAGTATGGTAGAAATGAGGACAGAAATTGAGAGTTTACGACAGCAACTTGAGAAGGAAGCCACGATCTCAGCATCGATCGACGCACCACATGCACCATCGATCGACGTCAGTCTTCCGACAGCCCAGATCCCTGCAGAACCTCAATGTTCAGCAGAACACAAGGATGAATGGGAAGTCTCATACATCAACACTAGGATAAACGACATGTACTACCCTCTCAACAACAACGTGGACTGGCTGAGCACTAAAATTGAGCTACTACAGCAAGATCTGGACACCATTCGCAAGAAGGACCAACAACCAGCCACATCGATCGAGGTGTGTACCATCACATCGCTCGACGCTAAGATAGGCTGCATACTTACGACGACATGCATGACCGCTTCGTATCACCAGTCATGCTATATTTAAACAAATTGTCTAGTCAAATACTTAATGCCCAAATGGATATTGATAAAATTACTAATGAAAATTTTTTACAGGCAAACTCATTTTCGATTGACAGGCTACGAGGGCCATGGATCGATGGCAAGAATCCTGTGGAGTTACTTCCCTACACAGCAGCAGAGGTTGACAAGATCACATCCAAGATCTACACTGCTATAGACACCATGGAGGAACGACTTGACAAACGCTGCGATGACATCTACTTTCCATTCGACAACAGAATCGGTGGACTAGACAGCCACGCAGAATGGCTACAGAAAGAAGTCAAAGCCATTCAGAGGCAACTCGCAGCTCAACACCAGATATCAGCATCGATCGACAGGAAGCGAGCGAAATCGCTCGATGGTAAGTCGCCGAGATCGACCGACAAACACTTAATCGCATCGATCGACGCCGAGTCTACACCAGCCGGCGAGCAGCTGATACACCAAACGACAATGCATGAGGAACTGACAGAACTTTCATCATACGCCTATGACAACATAGGCTGGCACCAGGTCAGCATTGACAACGTTCAAGATAGGCTACAGAACATCTCCAATGTACTTAAGAAGATGGATGACAAGTGGACAAGAAATGATGAGGCCACAAGAAGTTTCATTGCATCTTGGTCCAGAATGTGCAGAGATGACGTGGATGCTTGTTTTCCAACAAGCAGCTGTTTATCCACCAAATAGCCAATCACTACCACAGTCAAGCTATATGACTATAATCAAGCGCTGAGTAGGACGTCTGTGGGTGTCCGTCAGCACACACAGGACGTCCGTGTGTGTCCGTCAGCACACCCAGGATGTCCGTGGCTGTCTGTGTGTGTCCGTGTGTGTCCGTCAGCACACACAGGATGCCCGTGGCTGTCCATCAGTACACATATCAGCACAGTTGTCCTAGGACTCAGCACGCTGAGCCATCTCGTGGACTGTTCGGGTGATTTTGGCCCACGTGGGCTGTCTGTTCAGTACACACAGGACGTCCGTGGGTGTCCGCCAGCACACATAGGACCTCAGTGGCAGCCCGTGTGTGTCCGTGTGTATCCGTCAGCACACAGGACGTCCGTGGGTGTCCGTCAGCACACATATCAGCACGTTGGTCCTTGGACTCAGCACGCCTGCCCTTCCCGTGGACTGTTTGGGTGATTCTGGCCCACGTGGGCTGTCTGTTCAGTACACACAGGACATCTGTGGCTGTCCGCCAGCACACACAGGACGTCTGTAGCTGTCCGTGGCTGTCCGTGTGTGTCCGTGTGTGTCCGTCTGCACACACAGGACGTCCATGGCTGTCCATCAGTACACATATCAGCACGTTGGTCCTTGGACTCAGCACGCTGGCCCTTCCCGTGGACAGTTTGTGTCACGCCCCCAATCCTGAGTAGGATTGTTGGGACGGCCATGGTTCGAGGAAACGTGCAAGCCAGTCTTAGGACATCAAGGCAAGCGTTCCATGGTCGAGAAAGAAGGTTAAGAACATAAGGAAACTTAGACTTAACCTTATACAAGCTAAGAGACAGCTAGGACGAGTAAGACGGTAGCTGGACGAAGTGGACGAGTAGCTCGGCCAGCTCAATGAAGCTAGGTTCAGTTCACTCCAGCTCAGTCCCTACTAAGTCAGCTCCACTAGCTGGACTACTAGCTCACTCAGCTGAGGCAGCTGAGAGTCAGCTCATCTCAGCTAGACGGACTGTCCGGGCTTTAGGCCGATGGTCCGGGTCCGGGTCAGTGGCGGGCTGTGAGGTCGGCCATGAGGCCATGGGCTGTTGGGTCTTTGGACAAGGCCGTGGGCAAAGTCCAGGAGGCCTGGGGCGTGGGTTCGGCTTGTGACCGACCCCAAACCCAATCAGAAAGGGCGAAGGGATGCAAGTGGCCGAAAGGGGACAACCCTTGGCCGATGGTGCCCATTCGCTAGCAAGTCGTGCCTGTTCGTGGGGCAAGACTTACCCCATCGTTTTCTATAAATATGGGGGCTCTCTGGTCGATTTCATTAACCAACTCCAGAGTAAAATACTCAGAGAAAAACGTAGAGAGAAAGAAAGAGAGAAAGAGAGAGTTTCGGCCAAGAGAAAGGCCGATTGTGGTGGTGTTGTGTTCCGGCGACTCTGATCGTTTGAGAACTAACCCCGGTCAAGAATGGGAGATCAAGACAAGGAGAAGAGCATGGAGAACCCAGACGTGGTTCAGAAGGTATGTGATGGGCCGTGGCTCCATCAGACCAAACGGACGGTCCATGCGACCGCACCGCGGCTCTGCTCGGTTCCTAAGTCCCATCCGGCTCTCCTTATCTGTTTCAATTCGTTTCTCTTCTCTTCTCTCTGGTTAAACACGAAAGGTTGTGTTGGTTGAGTCCAAGGGACACGTCCCTAGGTTTTGGCCGAACATAATCAAACCGCTAGCCTAGACACGAGTCGGTTAGTCGGATGATCCGATCGCACCAAGACTGGGTGGTTAGGACGAACGGTTGGGAATGACCCAAAGGGCACGAGTTGTCAAGAGTCATGAGTGTCCAAAGGTTGTGAGTTGCCAAAGGGTGTCAGTGACCAAAAGGTACGAGATACCAAAGGTTACGAACATCAAAAGGTACGAGGACCAAGAGGCATGATTGGCCAAAGGGTTCATGTTCCAAACGGTGTCTTTCGGGACAGGTCAGGACCGATCCTTATGGATCAGCCTATGGCTTGTCTAGTTAGGACAAGGTCACGGTTTGTCTAAGCCAAGGTAGAGTCGCAAGGTCTGACCGGTTGCTAAGCCTTCCGGATTAGGCTTGAGGCTTACTCGGCCGATTGGATCCAGGCCTAAGGCCAGATCAGGTAAGGGAGTCCGTTGGGCCATTAAGCCAGATTTCATTGGCCGGTCGCACCTAGATTCTATGCGGTTAGACGGATTGGTATTTGGGGACAATCCGGATCTGTTCGTGTGTTCTGTTTATCTATTCTGGACTATATATCTGATTCTAAGTCAAGGGGTGGTTGCTTGAATGACTTAGGATACGGTAGGTAGGTTCATACGTTTTATGATTATGTTGACTGAGGTTTATCTAAGTTCTAGGAACCAAGCCAAGCATTGTAGAATCAATCCGTTCTATTCTCGGTTATGATTAATGCTTATCTGGTTGTGGTTTCAGGAACTAAGGATGGTTCTGGTCAAGCCAAGGAGCCGTGAAGGCTCGGTCAGTGAGAGGCTGTGTAACGTGTGGTTAGATGATGCTACGGATGAACTAGTGATTGTCTATGAGACTGTTAAGAAGTTGTGTATTGAATCTCATGTTTCCAAGTAATATAAAGTTTATACATTGTTATTCCGCTGTGCAATCTGTTCCTTTGTTTATGAACCTCATATTCGAATATGACTTAGTAACTAAAAGACTTAAAATGGATCAAACAAGCAAAGAAATTAATAAGTAAGCCTGCGGACTCCATCAGGTCGAGAGGCCAGGGTTCGGGTCTTACAAGTTGGTATCAGAGCATGCTTGATTCTAGGATAGTTGGGTTATGCAGTCAACACACACACACACACACACACAGCCAGCTGATTAGGTCTCACGGTAAGGTTTGATTGCTTAGTCTAGGGATTATTTTGTTCTGTTTATGTTAGTGTGTTTCGTACTAACATTGTCTGAATCCTTAGGCTGGAAAAAGCAAATCGGGAAAGTCCTGAAGGAGTAAGAAAACAGCCGGTCAGTCTAGTCAAGTGGCCATGGATGGGACCAATCTATCCGGATTGCAAACCGATCCGGCCGCGGCTGACACTAGAGACGTGTTGCCAACTGATCAGGCTAATCTTACGGGGACACAACACGAGGCTAATCTTACGGGGACACAACACGATGGTCAGCCGTTGGGCCATTAAGCCGGACTTCATTGGCCGGTCGCACCTAGATTCTATGCGGTTAGACGGATTGGTCTTTGGGGACAATCCGGATCTGTTCGTGTGTTCTGTTTATCTATTCTGGACTATCTATCTGATTCTAAGTCAAGGGGTGGTTGGTTTGAATGACTTAGGATACGGTAGGTAGGTTCATAACGTTTATGATGGTTGACTGAGTTTATCTAAGTTCTAGGAACCAAGCCAAGCATTGTAGAATCAATCCGTTCTATTCTCGGTTTGATTAATGCTTATCTGGTTGTGGTTTCAGGAACTAAGGATGGTTCTGGTCAAGCCAAGGAGCCGTGAAGGCTCGTCATGAGAGGCTGTGTAACGTGTGGTTAGATGATGCTACGGATGAACTAGTGATTGTCTATGAGACTGTTAAGAAGTTGTGTATGGAATCTCATGTTTCCAAGTAAATAAGTTTATACATTGTTATTCGCTGTGCAATCTGTTCCTTTGTTTATGAACCTCATATTCGAATATGACTTAGTAACTAAAAGACTTAAAATGGATCAAACAAGCAAGAAATTAATAAGTAAGCCTGCGGACCCATCATCAGGTCCGAGAGGCCAGGGTTCGGGTCTTACAAGTTGGTATCAGAGCATGCTTGATTCTAGGATAGTTGGGTTATGCAGTCAACACACACACACACACACAAGCCAGCTGATAGGTCCTCACGGTGAGGTTTGATTGCTTAGTCTAGGGATTATTGTCTGTTTATGTTAGTGTGTTTCGTACTAACATTGTCTGAATCCTTAGGCTGGAAAAAGCAAATCAGGAAAGTCCTGAAGGAGTAAGAAAACAGCCGGTCAGTCTAGTCAGTGGCCATGGATGGGACCAATCTATCCGGATTGCAAACCGATCCGGCCGCGGCTGACACTAGAGACGTGTTGCCAACTGATCAGGCTAATCTTACGGGGACACAACACGATGGTCAGGAACATCGGGAGAGTGATGAGGAAGTGGAATCCTCGAACGCTAACCGTGATGGTGACCAGCATGAGAGGTGGCCGATGGAACGGCTAATGTGCCCGCACACTGTCCAAAGAGGACTGTTAGAGGCCATGAAGGTAATGGGGCTCAGGTGGCGGCTATGGCACAACTGTTCATGGCACTATGAACTCCTCGGTTGGCCAGGCTACGCCTGTGGCTACGACCACCCCCAACACCAATGGTCCAGTTGTGGAAACGGTTGAGGTGATCGAGATCGATCCACCGGAAAAGTCTGAAAAGAAGGTGGACTATCTGAGTCTGGCTTCAACATTTAATCCAGGTTGGGGTACGAAGCATTTCTCCGGTAGCACCGACCCTATTGTGGCAGACGAGTGGAGGAGTTGGCTGGTCCGAAACTTTCAATCAACTCGCTGTCCAGAGGATTACAGACGAGACATTGCGGTTCACTTCCTGGAAGGGGACGCGCATAACTGGTGGCTTGCAGTGGACAAGCGCACAAATGGGAGTTGGAAATTTTTGCGGACTTTGAAGTTGAATTCAACACCGCAAATACTTCCCTGCTGAGGCTTGGGATCGTCTAGAAGCTCAGTTTCTAGATTTGGCCCAAGGCCGCAGGACCGTACAACAGTACGAAGAAGAGTTCAACGGGCTCAGACGGTTTGTTGGAAGAGAGTTGGAGGACGAGGCAGTCAGGTCCGTAGGGTCATCCGAGGCCTAAGGCCAGAACTGAAGACCCATTACTCGATCCGCACTTTCAACACCGTCGGAGAACTGGTGGAACGGGTGGCTTTGCTAGAGTCTATCTTGGCTGAAGAAGCTAAGCTTAAGGCTAAGTCACAGTCTGGCCCGTCGGGCAAGACAAATGATAATAGAGGAAGTGGGACAAGTGGACGGAGGTAAGACCTCTGGTGGCCGACCTACATGTCCCAAGTGTGGAAAGAATCATCCCGGTGAGTGCTGGAAGGCCATGGGGTTTTGTGTGCTGTTGGCAGCATGGATCACACGATCCAAAACTGCACTCGACCAAACGATTCTCAGACCAGTCCAGTGGCAGCGGCTCCGTGACTTGCTTCCTATGTGGCAAGACGGGACACTACAAGTTGGACTGTCCTAAGCTACAAGGAGGACAAGGGAAGGGCCGTGGAGACACAGGCAAGTCGACCCAGAGTAGGCAGACCACAACACCAAGGGTGTATGAGCTGTCCCGGACGACGGCTGTTGGGGTCAAAATCGGTCACGACGGAATCAATGTCTGAAAGTTCGTAAAAATCAGCATAAACGTTTTTACGAAAAGTAATATTCGTAAAGATATCTTTACGAAGAGCCTTGAAGTAAAATCTCGTCCAAATCTCAATCGAACCACTAAATACCGAATGTCCGAAGGCAACGGACATGTATCCAAATCGGCCGTGGACAAGCTCGAGTATGGAAATCAGACCGCGGACAAGCCAGCTCTTTTCTCTAAACTCGTTTGTTATCTTTTCATGATTTCCGCATATATTCGGTCACTTGTCGTGTGCTCTCGCAGAGATCTGGACCTCTGGGAAATTAGGGTTTCCTAGTTTCCTTATTTAAACGGAAATCAAACATGCGAATTTCGGTTCCCACAACGGCGCTTCTGGATCGTTTGATTCGATCTCTGGTAATTCCTAAATTTTTCTTTTTACATTCAAGTAGACAATGCTTGGTATGGAACCTAGAATGTCTAGGGGATTCTGATGGGGGTCTCTGTTAGGAACCCTCATGATTGGTGGTGTGGAAACCCACGTACTTTTCGACACAGGGGTGTGGGAACCGAAATTCGCACTGTCGATTTTCGTTTAAATAAGGAAACTAAGAAAACCCTAGTTTCCCAGAGGACCCGGATATCTGTTAATTACCACACGTCAAGCAATCAGAACACGAGAATAACAACGATAAAAATAAGAAATCGAAAAGAGAGCAAAATAGATCTTATTCCGAATCTGCGTATGAGCGTTACAACAAGGTATAAGCCTGGGCTCGAGAGCTGTCGGCGAGATTCCTAGTTCTAGCAGCCCTAAGACGGCTAAACCTAATTGAGTCGCAGCTCGAAATAACAAAACGGAAAGTTGCCTAAATCGCTCTAAGTGCTAAGTTTGCTCTGAAAAAGTTCTCTCCTCTGCTCCTCGCCTAGGACTCCTTATATACTAGCTCCAAGGTCGGTTTACGCTTTTACTCTTCTGCCCTTAAGCCGTCATAGCATAAAAATGGAGATATTCCATTTTTCCGATCTTCACAATTATCTTCAAAACTTCCGTATTTATCCGCGGAAACTTGACATTTATCCTTCCTCGCGGGCCAAGCGCGAACCACGCTGTGGTTCACGGGCTTTTGGTTAGGAAAGATCGTAGGATGGGCCCTCGAGTCGTGTTTTAGGTCCCTTTGGGCCGTCTTCCGACTCGACACGTTTACTACGAGTTTTCCGCGGTTTCTAATCCGCGAAGTTTGATCGATGAATTAGAATAGCGGGAATCATAGACTGAGCTTGCTACGGTCTTCGGGAGATAGCATTCGAAGGTTTGACGAGAATGCAAGGACTGGTGTCGTATCGATGTTCGGAAAGGTTCAATCGCTATACAGCGAGCGACCGATCTTGGCTCGAGCCCGGTCGCTATGTAGCGACCGAGCGAAACGAGTGCTCGGTCGCTACGTAGCGACCGAGCTTCGGCTTGAGCTCAGTCGCTACGTAGCGACCGAGCAGGACGATCGCTCGGTCGCTACGTAGCGACCGAGCTTTGGCTCGAGCTCGGTCGCTACGTAGCGACCGAGCGGGACGATCGCTCGGTCGCTACGTAGCGACCGAGCTTTGGCTCGAGCTCGATCGCTACGTAGCGACCGAGCGGGACGATCGCTCGGTCGCTACGTAGCGACCGAGCTTTTGGCTCGAGCTCGGTCGCTACGTAGCGACCGAGCGGGACGATCGCTCGGTCGCTACGTAGCGACCGAGCTTGGCTGAGCTCGGTCGCTACATAGCGACCGAGCGGGACGATCGCTCGGTCGCTACGTAGCGACCGAGCTTTGGCTCGAGCTCGGTCGCTACGTAGCGACCGAGCGGGCGATCGCTCGGTCGCTACGTAGCGACCGAGCTTGGCTGAGCTCGGTCGCTACGTAGCGACCGAGCGGGACGATCGCCGGTCGCTACGTAGCGACCGAGCTTTGGCTCGAGCTCGGTCGCTACGTAGCGACCGAGCGGGACGATCGCTCGGTCGCTACGTAGCGACCGAGCGGGACGATCGCTCGGTCGCTACGTAGCGACCGAGCTTTGGCTCGAGCTCGGTCGCTATGTAGCGACCGAGCGGGACGATACGATCGCTCGGTCGCTACGTAGCGACCGAGCTTTGGCTCGAGCTCGGTCGCTACGTAGCGACCGAGCGGGACGATCGCTCGGTCGCTACGTAGCGACCGAGCTTTGGCTCGAGCTCGGTCGCTATGTAGCGACCGAGCGGGACGATCGCTCGGTCGCTACGTAGCGACCGAGCTTGGCTGAGCTCGGTCGCTACGTAGCGACCGAGCGGGACGATCGCTCGGTCGCTACGTAGCGACCGAGCTTTGGCTCGAGCTCGGTCGCTACGTAGCGACCGAGCGGGACGATTGCTCGGTCGCTACGTAGCGACCGAGCTTTGGCTTGAGCTCGGTTGCTACGTAGCGACCGAGCGGGACGATCGTTTGGTTTGAATCCCAAAGAATACTTCTTCGTAGAAATAACCTCGTATAGTTTATTTCGACGAAAAATTACATCCCTTCTTTAACCCTTTCGGAAATACGATCTCTGAGGATTTTCGGATGGTAATTCCGTCGTAACCATTTTTGACCCCAACAAGGGGCTACACATAGTTTTGTGAGTCCGGGACTGGTCGGAAAGGGTCTGTTCTGTCTGGACGCTGGAGATAATTTTGGGATAGTGAGGGCGGCCGGAGGGAAAGCCATGAACTCACTAGGTCTCATGTCAAATATCCCAGTGTCAATACAGGGAAAGGTATTCCCTGTGGATTTGGTATGTGTCCACCTAAAGAATCACGAAGGGATCCTAGGTATGGACTGGTTGGGAAAGTATCGGGCCACTCTCGATTGCCATAGAGGTCGCGTGCAATTGGAGACTGGGCTTTGACCGATCCAGTACCAATGTCTGTGTCCGGCTCAAGAGAAAGTAGTGGTTTTAGCAGTTCGAGCGATTCGGATGTTGGAACAGGGTTGTCAGTCCTTTTTGGCTACAATTACAACTACAGATCCGGGCAGTTCTGTCTGTCTGAAAGACCTTTCAGAGGATTCGTTGGTGTCGAAGTTCCCAGATGTGTTCCAGGTAGCTCAGGGTGTCCCCCCTGATAGGTCAGATCCATTTACGATTGAACTAGAGCCAGGGACAGCTCCGCTGTCCAAGAGTCCGTACCGGATGGCTCCGGCCGAGATGGCCGAGCTAAAGAAGCAATATAGCTCCTCTTGGGGTGCACCAGTTGATAGAACCAAAATAAAGATCACTCTTTCGGTAATGTTGTTATGAACTCAGATCCGAGAGGATTGAGAACTGATGGATCGAGGGGTGACACTAAGGGTTGCGGAATAGCCCAAAGATACTACCAGAGATTCGAAGGTTGCCGGATGTGACGCACCGGTCCAACACAACGAAGTGGTTCGCTTGGAGATGACCTCACCAAGAGAAGTGTGAATGTTCTAAGCAAAGAACAATGAGAGAAAACTCAAATAAGCAAAGGAAAATCAATGTTATTTTATTAAGGGGGATCATCACATACTTATAAGGTTTGTGAGTCAAAGAAACATAAAGACATTTGTGGGAAAAGACAACATAGAAAATAGAAATGAATGAAAACAAGACATATAAACTAGAAATGAAGACTTTGACTAAAGACTGGTCAAGGTGCGGATTCTTGTGTTGACTGGTCCAGATTCACAAAGATGTCCAGGTTCATTCTGTAGTGATCAGGTCGACCGCAGTAAGGAGCAGGACGGACGTAAGGCTGCCCGCATGGTTGATCGTCGATGATCCATGAACGGATGAAGAGATAGCTCGACCCAAATCTCCAGAGAGCTTAAGTATCCTTCCTTTGGAGTAGTTGGAAGCATCGATCATCATGAAATCATCAAAGTGGTTGGAAAGGTCGTGATCAGCTTGATCCGGGCGTGCGGTACATCCCAAACGGGCCAGGAAAGATAGGCTAAGTACGGAATCTGATTCTTCTCGATGATCATGGGTTCTGGCTTGACTGTTGGCTCTAGAATGGCGAATGGGTCGGGGAAGAAATGTGGTTTGGCTGATTCGGTCATCAGGTCGTGGTTCCATCCTTAGGTCACGTACGGGTGCACGCGGGTCGATCCGGTACACGGCTATGTCCGTTGATCTGGTACGGCTGACAGGCTGAACCTCAGTTGGACTGATCTGATCGTCCTGGTCACCATGCTGAGTCTGCTCCACGTCCTGGTCCAGGTCCTGGGCTCTATCATTCCCTCCCTCTTCAAAAGGATTTGACCACAAATCCGGATCATCTGCGCAAAAAGGAGATAAATCAGAAACATTAAAACTTGAAGAGATATCATACTTACCCTAAAGATCAAGCTGGTAAGCATTGTCATGGAGTTTCCTGATAATCTGGAATGGACCATCGACCCGGGGCATGAGTTCGGACTTCCTTTGTTCCGGGAATCGTTCCTTCCTCATGTGGACCCAAACAAGATCACCTTCCTGGAAGATCACTTCTTTCCTTTTCTTGTCTGCAAGTCATTTGTAGCCCTCGGTCTTGGCTTCAATGTTGGCACGGACCAGTTCATGCAGCTTCTTGATCGTGTCAACCTTCCTCTTGCCATCTGTACTAACTCGTTCACTCAAAGGCAAAGGTAAAAGATCAAGTGGAGACAAGGGATTAAATCCATAAACAACCTCGAAAGGAGAAAACTTAGTAGCTGAATGCAAAGCACGGTTATAAGCAAATTCAACATGAGGCAAACATTCTTCCCAAGTCCTAAGATTCCTTTTAACCAAAGATCTAAGCAAAGCAGACAAGGTTCGGTTAACTACTTCAGTTTGCCCATCAGTTTGCGGGTGACAAGTTGTAGAGAACATCAATCTACTACCTAGCTTAGACCACAAAGTCTTCCAAAAATAGCTAAGGAACTTAGCATCACGATCAGAGACAATGGTCTTAGGCATTCCATGCAATCGAACAACTTCCTTAAAGAATAAATCTGCAACTTGCACAGCATCATCAGTTTTGTGACAAGGAATGAAATGAGCCATTTTCGAGAACCTATCAACAACCACAATGATAGAATCTCGTCCAGCTTTAGACCTAGGCAATCCAAGCACAAAATCTATAGAAATGTCTACCCAAGGATGAGAGGGAATGGGTAGAGCTGAGTACAAACCGCGGTGTGATGCTTTAGGCTTAGACTTCTTGCACACCACACATCGGCTACAGATCCTCTCAACATCTTTCATCAGGCTCGGCCAGTAGAAATGGTCATGAACCGCCTTGTAAGTCTTCTTGACACCAAAGTGTCCCATAAGCCCACCTCCATGAGCTTCCCTTAGAAACAACTCCCTCAAAGAACATTGGGGCACACACAAACGGTTATCAAAGAATAAGAAACCAGAATTTTGAAAGTATTTGCCATAAGCAACCTTTGAGCATTTTCGAAAAATCTCTCTAAAATCCTGATCAGAAGCATAAAGATCCTTGATAAATTCAAAACCAAGCAATTTAGTTTCAAGGGCTGAGAGAAGAGTATACCTTCGAGACAATGCATCGGCCACAACATTCTCCTTACCTTGTTTGTACTTGATCACATAAGGGAATGATGATCAATGAACTCCATCCAACGAGCATGCCTCTTGTTGAGCTTCTGCTGACCCTTAAGGTGTCTTAGAGACTGATGATCAGTGTGGATGATGAACTCCTTAGGCCAAAGATAGTGCTGCCACGTTTGAAGGGCCCTCACCAAGGCATAGAGTTCTTGGTCGTATGTGGGGTAGTTGAGCATGGCTCCCCCAAGTTTCTCACTGAAATAAGCCACTGGTTTTCCATCCTGCATCAACACAGCACCAATACCAACACCAGAACCATCACATTCGATTTCAAAAGCTTAAGAAAAATCTGGAAGTACAAGTAAAGGGGCGTGAGTCAACTTCCCTTTAAGGATTTAGAATGCTTCTTCCTGAGCTGGTCCCCATTTGAACCCCACGTTCTTCTTGATTACTTCAGTAAGAGGAGCGGCCAAGGTACTGAAGTTTTGAACAAATCGCCTATAGAAACCGGCAAGGCCATGGAAGCTTCTTACTTCACCAATGGTGGTCGGAATCGGCCAGTCCCGGATTGCTTGGACCTTCTGCTCGTCCACTTTCAAGCCATCTGCACCTACAACAAAACCTAGAAAGACCACATGATCTGTGCCAAAAGAACACTTTCCAAGGTTACCAAACAAACGTTCCTTTCTAAGGACTTCAAGAACAGATTTCAAGTGCTGTTTGTGCTCATCAAGGCTTTTGCTGTAAATAAGAATGTCATCAAAGTAAACCACAACAAAATGACCAATAAAAGACCTCAAGACATGATTCATTAGGCGCATGAAAGTACTAGGTGCATTAGTGAGACCAAAGGGCATGACAAGCCACTCATACAATCCTAGTTTTGTTTTAAAGGCCGTTTTCCATTCATCACCTTCTTTCATCATAATCTGATGATAGCCACTTCTCAAATCTATCTTAGAAAAGTACTTAGAACCATGGAATTCATCAAGCATATCATCAAGACGAGGGATAGGATGTCGATACTTTACTGTGATGTTGTTTATGGCCCGACAGTCCACACACATCCTCCAGGAGCCATCCTTCTTTGGTACAAGTAGAACTGGCACTGCACAGGGACTGAGACTCTCTCTGATGTATCCCTTCTCAAGCAAGTCATTGATCTGTTTCTCCAGCTCCTTGGTCTCGACCGGATTGGTGCGGTATGCTTGTCGGTTCGGTAGAGAGGCACCCGGGACGAGATCGATCTGATGCTCAATGCCTCTCACCGGTGGAAATCCTTTGGGATTGTCTTCTGGAAACACATCAGAATAATCCTGCAAGATACCTAAAACTCACTCGGGATCTCCGGTGCAAGGTCAGAAGAAGATGAGGCCAAGAGAGACTCTTTATAAATCAGTAAGAGAATTGGCTTTTGAGAGCAAAGAGACTTCCTTACCTGACTTTCTTTGACAAAGAAGTTGGAGTTTCTGGTACTGGTCTCAGGTTTATCAGCTTTAGAGTCTTGGTCTCGGTTCTTCTTAAGTTGGACCTGGTCTTGATGGACTTCCGAAGGCGACAAAGGCACCAAGGTGATCTTCTTTCCCTTATGATCACATGAATGCCGGTTTGTGAAACCATCATGCACTGCCTTCTTGTCAAATTGCCAAGGCCGGCCCATGAGAACATGGCAAGCATCCATGGGAAGCACGTTGCACACATCCTCATCCTCATATCGGCCAATGGAGGGTGGAACCGTGACTTGCTCCTTCACATACTGTTCTCCGGCCTCATTGAGCCACTCCAACCTGAAAGGACGAGAAAGAGGCCGAGTAACAAGCCCAAGTTTATTTACAAGGGTGTCACTAGCCACATTAGTGCAGCTACCTCCATCAATGATTAAAGAACAAACTTTATCAGAAATGAGACATCTAGAGTGAAAGAGATTCTCCCTTTGTTCTTTGTCATTGGATTTTGGTTGGACACTCAAGGCACGCCTAGTAACCAGTAGTGAACCATGGCTCGGCTCATCAAGAACATCCTCATCATAGATCGGATCAGAACTCTCCACAAAGGTCGAGCAAAACTCATCGATCACTCCATCGACCTCCTCATCAAAGATGGGATCAGTGGTGTCGTCCAAGACCCTCCTAGTAACAAGAAGGGGACCATGAACCGGGAAGTCAAGTGCTTCTTCCTCGTCATCATCATCATACACTGGTCCGAGATCCTCCTTGTCTTCTTCAGATTCGACTTCTCCATTCTCCACGAGCACCATCACCTTTTGGTTTGGACATCGGTTGGCATAGTGGCCAAGGCCATAACACCTAAAGCATTGGATGTCTCTGGTTCGTTTGGTAGCCTCTTCTTTCTTTTCTCTATCAACACGAGCAGGGACATTAGTCCTAAAAGCTGTATTTGTTGTGGAAGAAGACTTACCCTTGTCTTGATAGTTTGGCTTGGAAGCAAAGGTCGGTTTAGAAGCAAAGGTCGGTTTAGAGAGACCCTTTCTCTTGATTTGTTGCTCGATCAGCACAGCCTTGTGTAGCATCTGCTCCATGCTGTCATAGTCTTCCAGCTCCATGCGGTCTTGTATGTCCCGGTTGAGGCCGGTAAGAAATCTGGCCATGGTGGCGTCTTAGGGCTCTTCTACATCAGCTTTGATCATCAAGGTCTCCATCTCCTGGTGATAGTCATCAACTGACTTAGAACCTTGAAGCAAACGCCTGAGTTTATGGTGTAGATCTCTTTGGTAATGGTCGGGAACAAAGCGTCTCCGCATCAGCATGGAAAGCTCATCCCATGTATCAACTGGCGCCTCACCTGCTCTGCTCCTGCTAGTCACAACTCGATCATACCAGTTAATATCAGAAAAATTTTGACAATCAAACACAAGTTCAATTTTTCTTTCCCATTCAAGAAAAGCATCCGGATCATTTTTGCCATCAAAACTTGGAATTTTCAATTTCAAACCACTCAAACCATCATTGTTTCTTTCATTTCTACCAAAAGGATTGACATCACCTCTGTTTTGATGCCTAGGAACTCTCCTTGGACGGTTGATGGATCGATCATCATCATAAGACTCTTCTCGGATTTCTAGGTCGGACCGGCTGTTCCTCCTTGGATGGTCACGTCTGGTTCTGGTTCGTGACTGAGTTGGACGGCCCTGAAGTTCATCAACCCTCTGATGGATCGCCTCTAAACCTGTATTCAACAAGTTAGACATAGAATCATTGAGAGCACGCATTTGCAAGTTAGATAATCCGGCATATGAATTTCCGGGTCGGTTTCTTTCTTCTTCACTATCCATTGTTACCTGAAAACTTAAACAAGGTAAAGTTCACATGGGCTGGGAAGGATGTTAAGTTCACATGGGCTGAAGAGTGTGAGGAATGTTTCTCCGCAGTTAAGAACATGCTGACTACCGCACCCGTCCTGGTGCTTCCGGAGGCCGACCAACCATATGTGGTCTATACGGACGCGTCCATCACTGGACTAGGTTGCGTATTGACCCAGCATGGGAAGGTCATTGCCTATGCGTCCAGGCAGTTGAGGAAACATGAGGGAAACTACCCCACCCATGATCTCGAAATGGCTGCGGTAGTATTCGCCTTAAAGATTTGGCGATCATACTTATATGGCGCAAAAGTTCAGATACTTACGGACCATAAGAGTCTTAAGTATATATTCACCCAGCCAGAGATAAACTTAAGGCAGAGGAGGTGGATGGAATTCGTAGCTGACTACGATTTGGACATCACCTACTATCCGAGAAAGGCTAATCTGGTAGCAGACGCTTTGAGCCGAAAGAGGGCTGACGTATCGGCCGAACGGGAGGCGGATGACCTGGACGGTATGGTCCGTGCTCTGCGGCTGAACGTGCTGACTACGGCAACCGAAGCTTTGGGGATGGAGGCGGTTAACCAAGCCGACCTGCTTACTCGAATCCGGTTGGCTCAAGGTCAGGACGAGAACCTGAATAAGGTTACTCAGAATGATAGGACGGAGTACCAGACTGCAAAGGATGGTACCATCCTAGTAAACGGACGGATCAGTGTTCCTAATGATAGAAGTCTAAAGGAAGAGATTATGACGGAGTCTCATAAGTCCAAATTCTCGGTTCATCCTGGTGCGACCAAGATGTACCAGAACCTTAAGAAATTTTATCATTGGATCCGTATGAAGGCAGATGTTTTGGAGTGGGTGGCCAAGTGTTCCACTTGCCAACTCATCAAAGCAGAACATCAGGTGCCTAGTGGGTTATTGCAAAGCTTGCCTATTCCAGAATGGAAATGGGATCACATCACAATGGACTTTATGACCGGGTTCCCTACCACAAGGAATAAGAAAGATGTGGTTTGGGTTGTGGTTGATCGACTAACCAAATCAGCACACTTCCTGGCTATCAAGAAGTTGGATGGGGTAGATCAGATTGTACGTAAGTACATTGATGAGATCGTCCGACTACATGGTGTGCCGGCAAGCATAGTTTCAGATAGGGATTCAAGGTTTACATCTTACTTCTGGAAAGCTTTCCAAAAAGCTTTAGGAACAAGAGTGAACATGAGTACAGCCTATCACCCACAGACTGATGGACAGTCGGAACGTACGATCCAGACGTTGGAAGATATGTTGCGAGCATGTGTTTTAGACTGGGGTGATTCCTGGGAAAAACATCTACCCCTGGTAGAATTTGCTTACAACAATAGTTTCCATAGTAGTATTGGCATGTCGCCATATGAAGATCTGTATGGGCGTCCATGCAGGACACCCTTGTGCTGGACCCAAGTTGGGGAACGCAGCATGATTGGTCCGGAGATTGTCAAAGAGACAACCGAAAAGATCAAGTTCTTGAGGGACAAGATGAGACAGGCACATGATCGCCAAAAGAACTATGCAGATCGAAGGAGGGAAGATCTCGAGTTTCAAGTAGGTGACTTGGTGTATCTCAAAATGATTACCTTCAACGGACGAGTCCAAATTTCCAGGAGACGGAAGTTAGACCCGAGATACTTGGGGCCGTTCAAGGTCATTGAAAGAGTTGGGATGGTGGCCTACAAGTTGGACTTGCCGGCCAAGATGGACGCATTTCATAATGTGTTCCACGTCTCCCAACTTCGGAAATGTTTGACGGACCAAGACATCGCTCTTCCTGCCATTCCAAACAATCTTGGTAAGAACCTAACCTTGGAAACGAGGCCAGTTCGAATCATAGATAGGATGGAAAAAGCAACAAGGAAGAAGACGGTCCAGATGGTCAAGGTCGTCTGGGAATGTAATGGTCAAGATATAATCACTTGGGAAACCGAACCTAGAATGAAAGCAGAGTACCCAGAGTGGTTGGATCAGTTTGTTTCCGAGGAAGCATTCAATTCGGATTCAAGGGCGAATCCATCCCAAGGGGGGGAGACTTGTCACGCCCCCAATCCTGAGTAGGATTGTTGGGACGGCCATGGTTCGAGGAAACGTGCAATCCAGTCTTAGGACCTCAAGGCAAGCGTTCCATGGTCGAGAAAGAAGGTTAAGGACATAAGGAAACTTAGACTTAACCTTATACAAGCTAAGAGACAGCTAGGACGAGTAAGACGGTAGCTGGACGAAGTGGACGAGTAGCTCGGCCAGCTCAATGAAGCTAGGTTCAGTTCACTCCAGCTCAGTCCCTACTAAGTCAGCTCCACTAGCTGGACTACTAGCTCACTCAGCTGAGGCAGCTGAGAGTCAGCTCACTCAGCTGAGGCAGCTGAGAGTCAGCTCATCTCAGCTAGACGGACTGTCCGGGCTTTAGGCCGATGGTCCGGGTCCGGGTCAGTGGCGGGCTGTGAGGTCCGGCCATGAGGCCATGGGCTGTTGGGTCTTTGGACAAGGCCGTGGGCTAAGTCCAGGAGGCCTGGGGCGTGGGTTGGTCTTGTGACCGACCCCAAACCCAATCAGAAAGGGCGAAGGGATGCAAGTGGCCGAAAGGGGACAACCCTTGGCCGATGGTGCCCATTCGCTAGCAAGTCGTGCCTGTTCGTGGGGCAAGACTTACCCCATCGTTTTCTATAAATATGGGGGCTCTCTGGTCGATTTCATTATCCAACTCTAGAGTAAAATACTCAGAGAAAAACGTAGAGAGAAAGAAAGAGAGAAAGAGAGAGTTCTGGCCAAGAGAAAGGCCGATTGTGGTGGTGTTGTGTTCCGGCGACTCTGATCGTTTGAGAACTAACCCCGGTCAAGAATGGGAGATCAAGACAAGGAGAAGATCATGGAGAACCCAGACGTGGCTCCATCAGACCGAACGGACGGTCCATGCGACCGCACCGCGGCTCTGCTCGGTTCCTAAGTCCCATCCGCCTCTCCTTTTCTGTTTCAATTCGTTTCTCTTCTCTTCTCTCTGGTTAAACACGAAAGGTCTGACCGGTTGCTAAGCCTTCCGGATTAGGCTTGAGGCTTACTCGGCCGATTGGATCCAGGCCTAAGGCCGGATCAGGTAAGGGAGTCCGTTGGGCCATTGAGCCGGACTTCATTGGCCTGTCGCACCTAGATTCTATCCGGTTAGACGGATTGGTCTTTGGGGACGATCCGGATCTGTTGTTCTGTTTATCTATTCTGGACTATCTATCTGATTCTAAGTCAAGGGGTGGTTGGTTGAATGACTTAGGATACGGTAGGTAGGTTCATACGTTTTATGATTATGTTGACTGAGGTTTATCTAAGTTCTAGGAACCAAGCCAAGCATTGTAGAATCAATCCGTTCTATTCTCGGTTATGATTAATGCTTATCTGGTTGTGGTTTCAGGAACTAAGGATGGTTCTGGTCAAGCCAAGGAGCCGTGAAGGCTCGGTCAGTGAGAGGCTGTGTAACGTGTGGTTAGATGATGCTAGGGATGAACTAGTGATTGTCTATGAGACTGTTAAGAAGTTGTGTATTGAATCTCATGTTTCCAAGTAATACAAAGTTTATACATTGTTATTCCGCTGTGCAATCTATTCCTTTGTTTATGAACCTCATATTCGAATATGACTTAGTAACTAAAAGACTTAAAATGGATCAAACAAGCAAAGAAATTAATAAGTAAGCCTGCGGACTCCATCAGGTCGAGAGGCCAGGGTTCGGGTCTTACAGTTTGGGTGATTCTGGCCCATGTGGGCTGTCTGTTCAGTACACACAGGACATCTGTGGCTGTCCGTGGCTGTCCATCAGCACACACAGGACGTCCGTGGCTGTCTGTGTGTCCGCGTGTGTACGTGTGTGTCCGTCAGCACACACAAGACGTCCATGGGTGTCCGTTAGCACACACAGGACGTCCGTGTGTGTCCGTCAGCACACACAAGACGTCTGTGGCTGTCTGTGTGTGTCCGTCAGCACACACAGGATGTCCGTGGCTGTCCATCAGTACACATATCAGCGCGTTGGTCCTTGGAGTCAGCACACTGACCGTTCCTGCGGACTGTTCGGGTGATTTTGGCCCACGTGGGCTGTCTGTTCAGTACACACTGGATGTCCGTGGGTGTCCGCCAGCACACACAGGACGTCTGTGGCTGTCTGTGTGTGTCCATGTGTGTCCATGTGTGTCCGTTTGTGTCCGTCAACACACACAGGACGTCCGTGGCTGTCCATCAGTACACATATCATCACGTTGGTCCTTAGACTCAGCACGCTGGCCCTTTTTGTGGATTGTTTGGCTGATTTTGGCCCACGTGGGCTGTCTGTTCAGTACACACAGGACATCTGTGGCTGTCTGTGGTTGTTCGTCAGCACACACAGGATGTCCGTGTCTGTCTGTGTGTGTCCGCGTGTGTGTCTGTCATCACACACAGGACGTCCGTGGGTGTCCATCAGGACACACAGGACGTCCATGTGTGTCTGTCAGCACACACAGGACATCTGTGGCTGTCCGTGTGTGTCTCTTTGTGTCCGTCAGCACAAACAGGATCTCCGTGGCTGTCCATCAGTATACATATCAGCGCGTTGGTCCTTGGAGTCTGCACGCTGACCCTTCCCGCGGATTGTTCGGTGATTTTGGCCCACGTGGGCTGTCTGTTCAGTACACACATGACGTCTGTGGGTGTCCGCCAGCACACACAGGACATCCCTGGCTGTCCGTGTGTGTCTGTCTGTGTCCTTTAACACACACAGGACGTCTGTGGCTGTCCATCAGTACACATATCAGCACGCTGGCCTTTTTTGTGGACTGCTTGGGTGATTTTGGCCCATGTGGGCTGTCTGTTCAGTACACACAGAACGTCCTTGGGTGTCCGCCAGCACACACAGGACATCAGTGGCTGTCCATCAGTGCACACAGGACGTCTGTGGCTGTCCGTGTGTGTCGTGTTTGTCCGTCAGGACACACAGGACGTCCATGGGTGTCTGTCAGCGCACACAGGACGTCCGTGTGTGTCTCTCAGCACACACAAGACATCCCGGGCTGTCCGTGTGTGTCCGGCAGCACACACAGGACATCTATGGCTGTCCATCAGTACACAAATCAGCATGTTGGTCATTGGACTCAGCATGCTGGCCGTTCCCGTGGACTGTGTGGGTGATTTTGGCCCACGTGGGCTGTCTGTTCAGTACACACATGACGTCCGTGGGTGTCCTTCAGCACACACAGGAGGTCCGTGTGTGTCCGTCAGCATACACAGGACGTCCGTGGCTGTCCGTGTGTGTCCGTCAGCACACACAGGACATCTGTGGCTGTCCATCAGTACACATATCAGCACGTTGGTCCTTGGACTCAGCACGCTGGGCGTTTTTGTGGACTGTTTGGGTGATTTTGGCCCACGTGGGCTGTCTGTTCAGTACACACAGGACGTCTGTGGCGGTCCGTGGCGGTCCGTGGCTGTCCGTCAGCACACACAGGACGTCTGTGGCTGTGTGTGTGTGTCTGCGTGTGTCCGAGTGTGTCCGTCAGCACACACAGGACATCCGTGGGTGTCCGTCAGCACACAGGACGTCTGTGTGTGTCCGTCAGCACACACAGGATGTCCGTGGCTGTCCATCAGTATACATATCAGCGCGTTGGTCCTTGGAGTCAGCACGCTGACCCTTCCCGCGGATTGTTTGGGTGATTTTGGCCCACGTGGGCTGTCTGTTCAGTACACACAGGACGTCCGTGGGTGTCCGCCAGTACACGCAGGACGTCCCTGGCTGTCCGTGTGTGTCTGTATGTGTCTGTCAACACACACAGGACGTCTGTGGCTGTCCATCAGTACACATATCAGCACGTTGGTCCTTGGACTAAGCACGCTGGCCCTTTTTGTGGACTATTTGGGTGATTTTGGCCCACGTGGGCTGTCTGTTCAGTACACACGGAACGTCTGTGGGTGTCCGCCAGCACACACAGGACGTCCGTGGCTGTCCATCAGAACCCACAGGACGTCTGTGGCTGTCCGTGTGTGTCGTGTGTGTTCGTCAGCACACACAGGACGTCCATGGGTGTCCGTCAGCACACACAGGACGTCCGTGTGTGTCCGTCAGCACACACAGGACGTCCGTGGCTGTCCGTGTGTGTCCGTCAGCACACACAGGACGTCCGTGGCTGTCCGTCAGTACACATATCAGCATGTTGGTCCTTCGACTCAGCACGCTGGCCCTTCACGTGGGCTGTCTGTTCAGTACACACAGGACATCCGGGGGTGTCCATCAGCACACACATGAGGTCCGTGTGTGTCCGTCAGCATACGCAAGACGTCCGTGGCTGTCCGTGTGTGTCCGTGTGTGTCCGTCAGCACACACAGGACGTCTGTGTGTGTCCGTGTGTGTCCGTCAGTGATAGAACCCAGGACCTGGACCAGGACGTGGAGCAGACTCAGCATGGTGACCAGGACGATCAGATCAGTCCAACTGAGGTTCAGCCAGTCAGCCGTACCCGATCAACGGACAGAGCCGTGTACCGGATCGACCCGCGTGCACCCGAACGTGACCTAAGGATGGAACCACGGCCTGATGACCGAATCAGCCAAACCACAGGCGTTCTTCCCCGACCCATTCGCCATTCTAGAGCCAACAGTCAAGCCAGAACCCATGATCATCGAGAAGAATCAGATTCCAGACTTAGCCTATCTTTCCTGGCCCGTTTGGGACGTACCGCACGCCCGGATCAGGCTGATCACGACCTTTCCAACCACTTTGATGATTTCATGATGATCGATGCTTCCAACTGCTCCAAAGGAAGGATACTTAAGCTCTCTGGAGATTTGGGTCGAGCTATCTCTTCATCCGTTCATGGATCATCGATGATCAACCATGCGGGCAGCCTTACGTCCGTCCTGCTCCTTACTGCGGTCGACCTGATCACTACTGAATGAACCTGGACATCTTTGTGAATCTGGACCAGTCAACACAAGAATCCGCACCTTGACCAGTCTTTAGTCAAAGTCTTCCTTTCTAGTTTCTATGTCTTGTTTTCATTCATTTCTATTTTCTATGTTGTCTTTTCCCACAAATGTCTTTATGTTTCTTTGACTCACAAACCTTATAAGTATGTGATGATCCCCCTTAATAAAATAACATCGGTTTTCCTTTGCTTATTTGAGTCTTCTCTCATTGTTCTTTGCTTAGAACATTCATACTTCTCTTGGTGAGGTCATCTCCAAGCGAACCACTTCGTTGTGTTGGACCGGTGCGTCACATCCGGCAACCTTCGAATCTCTGGTAGTATCTTTGGGCTATTCCGCAACCCTTAGTGTCACCCCTCGATCCGTCAGTTCTCAATCCTCTCGGATCTGAGTTCATATCAACCTTACCGAAAAAGTGATCATTATTTTGGTTCTATCAAGTGGTATCAGAGCCATTCTCTCGGTAACTCTTTTTCAATCCATTTCATCTCATCTTCCATATTCTTCATCTAAATTTCTTATCTATCTATCTTGAACCCGGGCTCCTCATTACCCCCATAGAATATAAAAAAGTATAAAAAAAAAATAGATATTCCAAAGTTTGATTTGTTTGTGGTGTGGTGGTGGAAGAGAAAGCCTGCTGGCCGAAGAGAAATCCGGTCTTTGAGGTGGTTAAGGCGGGTTCCCCTCTAAATCTCTTATCTTTCTCTCTTGATCTTTTGTGGTTCACTTGGATTTGCTCATTGGGTGATCTAGTTTGCTCTCTTAGAACTTTGGGAGGAACTCTCTTGTGTGATTACCAACAAAAATTGAGTGAAACACGTGTGAGGTTTTTAATCTAACTTTACCTTGTTTAAGTTTTCAGGTAACCATGGATAGTGAAGAAGAAAGAAACCGACCCGGAAATTCATATGCCGGATTATCTAACTTGCAAATGCGTGCTCTCAATGATTCTATGTCTAACTTGTTGAATACAGGTTTTGAGGCGATCCATCAGAGGCTTGATGAACTTCAGGGCCGTCCAACTCAGTCACGAACCAGAACCAGACGTGACCATCCAAGGAGGAACAGCCGGTCTGACCTAAAAATCCGAGAAGAGTCTTATGATGATGATCGATCCATCAACCGTCCAAGGAGAGTTCCTAGGCATCAAAACCGAGGTGATGTCAATCCTTTTGGTAGAAATGAAAGAACCAATGATGGCTTGAGTGGTTTGAAATTGAAAATTCCAAGTTTTGATGGCAAAAATGATCCAGATGCTTTTCTAGAATGGGAAAGAAAAATTGAACTTGTATTTGATTGTCAAAATTTTTCTGATATTGAAAAGGTTAGACTTGCTGCTGCTGAGTTTACTGGCTATGCTATTAACTGGTATGATCGAGTTGTGACTAGCAGGAGGAGAGCAGGTGAAGCGCCAGTTGATACATGGGATGAGCTTTCCATGCTGATGCGGAGACGCTTTGTTCCCGACCATTACCACCGCATAAACTCAGGCGTTTGCTTCAAGGTTCTAGGTCAGTTGAGGACTATAACCAGGAGATGGAGACCTTGATGATCAAAGCAGATATAGAAGAGCCTTTAGACGCCACCATGGCCAGATTTCTTACCGGGCTCAACCGGGAGATACAAGACCGCATGGAGCTGGAAGACTATGACAGCATGGAGCAGATGCTACACAAGGCTGTGCTGATCGAGCAACAAGTCAAGAGAAAGGGTCTCACTAAACCGACCTTTGCTTCCAAGCCAAATTATCAAGACAAGGGTAAGTCTTCTTCCACAACAAATACAGCTTTTAAGACTAATGTTCCTGCTCGTGTTGATAGAGAAAAGAAAGAAGAGGCTACCAAACGAACCAGAGACATCCAATGCTTTAGGTGTCATGGCCTTGGCCACTATGCCAACCGATGTCCAAACCAAAAGGTGATGGTGCTCTTGGAGAATGGAGAAGTCGAATCTGAAGAAGACAAGGAGGATCTCGGACCAGTGTATGATGATGATGAGGAAGAAGCACTTGACTTCCCGGTTCATGGTCTCCTTCTTGTTACTAGGAAGGTCTTGGAGGACACCACTGATCCCATCTTTGATGAGGAGGTCGGTGGAGTGATTGCTCGACCTTTGTGGAGAGTTCTGATCCGATCTATGATGAGGATGTTCTTGATGAGCCGAGCCATGGTTCACTACTGGTTACTAGGCATGCCTTGAGTGTCCAACCAAAATCCAATGACAAAGAACAAAGGGAGAATCTCTTTCACTCTAGATGTTTCATTTCTGATAAAGTTTGTTCTTTAATCATTGATGGAGGTAGCTGCACTAATGTGGCTAGTGACACCCTTGTAAAGAAACTTGGGCTTGTTACTCGGCCTCTTTCTTGTCCTTTCAGGTTGGAGTGGCTCAATGAGGCCGGAGAACCGTATGTGAAGGGCCAAGTCACGGTTCCACTCTCCATTGGCCGATATGAGGATGAGGTTGTGTGCAACGTGCTTCCCATGGATGCTTTCCATGTTCTCTTGGGCCGGCCTTGGCAATTTGACAAGAAGGCAGTGCATGATGGTTTCACAAACCGGCATTCATTTGATCATAAGGGAAAGAAGATCACCTTGGTGCCTTTGTCGCCTTCGGAAGTCCATCAAGACCAGGTCCAACTTAAGAAGAACCGAGACCAAGACTCTAAAGCTGATAAACCTGAGACCCGTACCAGAAACTCCAACTTCTTTGTCAAAGAAAGTCAGGTAAGGAAGTCTCTTTGCTCTCAAAAGCCAATTCTCTTACTCATTTATAAAGAGTCTCTCTTGGCCTCATCTTCTTCTGACCTTGCACCGGAGATTCCGAGTGAGTTTTTAGGTATCTTGCAGGATTATTCTGATGTGTTTCCAGAAGAAAATCCCAAAGGATTGCCACCGGTGAGAGGCATTGAGCATCAGATCGATCTCGTCCCGGGCGCCTCTCTACCGAAACGACCAGCATACCGCACCAATCCGGTCGAGACCAAGGAGCTGGAGAAACAGATCAATGACTTGCTTGACAAGGGATACATCAGAGAGAGTCTCAGTCCCTGTGCAGTGCCTGTTCTACTTGTACCAAAGAAGGATGGCTCCTGGAGGATGTGTGTGGACTGTCGGGCCATAAACAACATCACGGTAAAGTATCGACATCCTATCCCTCGTCTTGATGATATGCTTGATGAACTCCATGGTTCTAAGTAATTTTCTAAGATAGATTTGAGAAGTGGCTATCATCAGATTAGGATGAAAGAAGGTGATGAATGGAAAACGGCCTTTAAAACAGAACTAGGATTGTATGAGTGGCTTGTCATGCCCTTTGGTCTCACTAATGCACCTAGTGCTTTCATGCGCCTAATGAATCATGTCTTGAGGTCTTTTATTGGTCATTTTGTTGTGGTTTACTTTGATGACATTCTTATTTACAGCAAAAGCCTTGATGAGCACAAACAGCACTTGAAATCTGTTCTTGAAGTCCTTAGAAAGGAACGTTTGTTTGGTAACCTTGGAAAGTGTTCTTTTGGCACAGATCATGTGGTCTTTCTAGGTTTTGTTGTAGGTGCAGATGGCTTGAGAGTGGACGAGCAGAAGGTCCAAGCAATCCGGGACTGGCCGATTCCGACCACCATTGGTGAAGTAAGAAGCTTCCATGGCCTTGCCGGTTTCTATAGGCGATTTGTTCAAAACTTCAGTACCTTGGCCGCTCCTCTTACTGAAGTAATCAAGAAAAACGTGGGGTTCAAATGGGGACCAGCTCAGGAAGAAGCATTCAAAATCCTTAAAGGGAAGTTGACTCACGCCCCTTTACTTGTACTTCCAGATTTTTCTAAAGCTTTTGAAATCGAATGTGATGCTTCTGGTGTTGGTATTGGTGCTGTGTTGATGCAGGATGGAAAACCAGTGGCTTATTTCAGTGAGAAACTTGGGGGAGCCATGCTCAACTACCCCACATACGACCAAGAACTCTATGCCTTGGTAAGGGCCCTTCAAACGTGGCAGCACTATCTTTGGCCTAAGGAGTTCATCATCCACACTGATCATCAGCCTCTAAGACACCTTAAGGGTCAGCCGAAGCTCAACAAGAGGCATGCTCGTTGGATGGAGTTCATTGAGACATTCCCTTATGTGATCAAGTACAAACAAGGTAAGGAGAATGTTGTGGCCGATGCATTGTCTCGAAGGTATACTCTTTTCTCAGCCCTTGAAACCAAATTGCTTGGTTTTGAATTTATCAAGGATCTTTATGCTTCTGATCAGGATTTTAGAGAGATTTTTCGAAAATGCTCAAAGGTTGCTTATGGCAAATACTTTCAAAATTCTGGTTTCTTATTCTTTGATAACCGTTTGTGTGTGCCCCAATGTTCTTTGAGGGAGTTGTTTCTCAGGGAAGCTCATGGAGGTGGGCTTATGGGACACTTTGGTGTCAAGAAGACTTACAAGGCGGTTCATGACCATTTCTACTGGCCAAGCCTGATGAAAGATGTTGAGAGGATCTGTAGCCGATGTGTGGTGTGCAAGAAGTCTAGGCCTAAAGCATCACACCGCGGTTTGTACTCAGCTCTACCCATTCCCTCTCATCCTTGGGTAGACATTTCTATGGATTTTGTGCTTTTGGATTGCCTAGGTCTAAAGCTGGACGAAATTCTATCTTTGTGGTTGTTGATAGGTTCTCGAAAATGGCTCATTTCATTCCTTGTCACAAAACTGATGATGCTGTGCAAGTTGCAGATTTATTCTTTAAGGAAGTTGTTAGATTGCATGGAATGCCTAAGACCATTGTCTCTGATCGTGATGCTAAGTTCCTTAGCTATTTTTGGAAGACTTTGTGGTTTAAGCTAGGTACTAGATTAATGTTCTCTACAACTTGTCACCCACAAACTGATGGGCAAACTGAAGTAGTTAACCGAACCTTGTCTGCTTTGCTTAGATCTTTGGTTAAAAAAAATCTTAGGACTTGGGAAGAATGTTTGCCTCATGTTGAATTTGCTTATAACCATGCTTTGCATTCAGCGACTAAGTTTTCTCCTTTCGAGGTTGTTTATGGATTTAATCCCTTGTCTCCACTTGATCTTTTACCTTTGCCTTTGAGTGAACGAGTTAGTACAGATGGCAAGAGGAAGGTGGACACGATCAAGAAGCTGCATGAACAGGTCCGTGCCAACATTGAAGCCAAGACCGAGGGCTACAAACGACTTGCAGACAAGAAAAGGAAAGAAGTGATCTTCCAGGAAGGTGATCTTGTTTGGGTCCACATGAGGAAGGAACGATTCCCGGAACAAAGGAAGTCCAAACTCATGCCCCGGGTCGATGGTCCATTCCAGATTCTCAGGAAACTCCATGACAATGCTTACCAGCTTGATCTTCAGGGTAAGTATGATATCTCTTCAAGTTTTAATGTTTCTGATTTATCTCCTTTTTGCGCAGATGATCCGGATTTGTGGTCAAATGCTTTTGAAGAGGGAGGGAATGATAGAACCCAGGACCTGGACCAGGACGTGGAGCAGACTCAGCATGGTGACCAGGACGATCAGATCAGTCCAACTGAGGTTCAGCCAGTCAGCCGTACCAGATTAACGGACAGAGCCGTGTACCGGATCGACCCGCGTGCACCCGTATGTGACCTAAGGATGGAACCACGACCTGATGACCGAATCAGCCAAACCACAGGCGTTCTTCCCCGACCCATTCGCCATTCTAGAGCCAACAATCAAGCCAGAACCCATGATCATCGAGAAGAATCAGATTCCGGACTTAGCCTATCTTTCCTGGCCCGTTTGGGACGTACCGCACGCCCGAATCAGGCTGATCACGACCTTTCCAACCACTTTGATGATTTCATGATGATCGATGCTTCCAACTACTCCAAAGGAAGGATACTTAAGCTCTTTGGAGATTTGGGTCGAGCTATCTCTTCATCCGTTCATGGATCATCGACGATCAACCATGCGGGCAGCCTTACGTCCGTCCTGCTCCTTACTGCGGTCGACCTGATCACTACAGAATGAACCTGGACATCTTTGTGAATCTGGACCAGTCAACACAAGAATCCGCACCTTGACCAGTCTTTAGTCAAAGTCTTCATTTCTAGTTTTTATGTCTTGTTTTCATTCATTTCTATTTTCTATGTTGTCTTTTCCAACAAATGTCTCTATGTTTCTTTGACTCACAAACCTTATAAGTATGTTATGATCCCCCTTAATAAAATAACATCGATTTTCCTTTGCTTATTTGAGTTTTCTCTCATTGTTCTTTGCTTAGAACATTCACACTTCTCTTGGTGAGGTCATCTCCAAGCGAACCACTTCGTTGTGTTGGACCGGTGCGTCACATCCGGCAACCTTCGAATCTCTGGTAGTATCTTTGGGCTATTCCGCAACCCTTAGTGTTACCCCTCGATCCATCAGTTCTCAATCATCTCGGATCTGAGTTCATATCAACCTTACCGAAAAAGTGATCCTTATTTTGGTTCTATCAGTCAGCACACACAGGATGTCCGTGGCTGTCCATCAGCACACATATCAACACGTTGGTACTTGTACTCAGCACGCTGACCCTTCCCGTGGACTGTTCGGGTGATTTTGGCCCACGTGGGCTGTCTGTTCAGTACACACAGGACGTTTGTGGGTGTCCGCCAGCACACACAGGACGTCAGTGGCTGCCCGTGTGTGTCCGTGTGTGTCCGTCAGCACACACAGGACGTCTGTGGGTGTCCGTCTGCACACATATCAGCACGTTGGTCCTTGGACTCAGCACGCCTGCCCTTCCCATGGACAGTTTGGGTGATTCTGGCCCACGTGGGCTGTCTGTTCAGTACACACAGGACGTCTGTGGCTGTCCGCCAGCACACACAGGACGTCTGTAGCTGTCTGTGGCTGTCCGTGTGTGTCCATGTGTGTCCGTCTGTGTCCGTCAACACACACAGGACGTCCGTGGCTGTCCATCAGTACACATATCAGCACGTTGGTCCTTAGACTCAGCACGCTGGCCTTTTTTGTGGACTGTTTGGGTGATTTTGGCCCACGTGGGCTGTCTGTTCAGTACACACAGGACTTCTGTGGCTGTCCGTGGCTGTCCGTCAGCAAACACAGGACGTCCGTGGCTGTCTGTGTGTGTCCGCGTGTGTCCGTGTGTCTCCGTCAGCAAACACAGGAGGTCTGTGTGTGTCCGTCAGCATACACAAGACGTCTTTGGCTGTCCGTGTGTGTCCGTCAGCACACACAGGACGTCTGTGTGTGTCCGTGTGTGTCCGTCAGCACACACAGGATGTCCGTGGCTGTCCATCAGTACACATATAACCACCTTGGTACTTGGACTCAGCACGCTGACCCTTCCTGTGGACTGTTCGGGTGATTTTGGCCCACGTGGGCTGTCTGTTCAGTACACACAGGACGTCCGTGGGTGTCCGCCAGCACACACAGGACGTCAGTGGCTGCCCGTGTGTGTCCGTGTGTGTCCGTCAGCACACACAGGACGTCCGTGGGTGTCCGTCAGCACACATATCAGCACGTTGGTCCTTGGAGTCAGCACGCTGACCCTTCCCGCGGATTGTTCGGGTGATTTTGGCCCACGTGGGCTGTCTGTTCAGTACACACAGGACGTCCGTGGGTGTCCGCCAGCACATGCAGGACGTCCCTGGCTGTCCGTGTGTGTCCGTGTGTGTCTGTCCGTGTCCGTCAACACACACAGGCCGTCTGTGGCTGTCCATCAGTATACATATCAGCATGTTGGTCCTTGGACTAAGCAAGCTGGCCCTTTTTGTGGACTGTTTGGGTGATTTTGGCCCACGTGGGCTGTCTGTTCAGTACACACAGAACGTCTGTGGGTGTCCGCCAGCACACACAGGACGTCCGTGGCTGTCCGTGTGTGTCCGTCAGAACACACAAGATGTCCGTGGCTATCCATAGTATACATATCAGCGCGTTGGTCCTTGGAGTCAGCACGCTGACCCTTCCCGCGGATTGTTCGGGTGATTTTGGCCCACGTGGGCTGTCCGTTCAGTACACACAGGACGTCCGTGGTTGTCCACCAGCACATGCAGGACGTCCCTGGCTGTCCGTGTGTGTCCGTGTGTGTCTGTCTGTGTCCGTCAACACACACAGGACGTCTGTGGCTGTCCATTAGTACACATATCAGCATGTTGGTCCTTGGACTAAGCACGCTGGCCCTTTTTGTGGACTGTTTGGGTGATTTTGGCCCACGTGGGCTGTCTGTTCAGTACACATAGAACGTCTGTGGGTGTCCACCAGCACATACAGGACGTCCGTGGCTGTCCATCAGAACACACAGGACGTCCGTGGCTGTCCGTGTGTGTCGTGTGTGTTCGTCAGCACACACAGGACGTCCGTCAGCACACACAGGACGTCCGTCAGCACACACAGGACGTCCGTCAGCACACATAGGACGTCCGTGTGTGTCCATCAGCACACACAGGACGTCCGTGGCTGTCCGTGTGTGTCCGTCAGCACAGACAGGACGTCCGTGGCTGTCCATCAGTACACATATCAGCATGTTGGTCCTTGGACTAAGCACGCTGGCCCTTCCCGTGGACTGTGGGTGATTTTCGCCCACGTGGGCTGTCTGTTCAGTACACACAGGACGTCTGGGGGTGTCCATCAGCACACACAGGAGGTCTGTGTGTGTCCGTCAGCATACACAAGACGTCTTTGGCTGTCCGTGTGTGTCCGTCAGCACACACATGATGTCTGTGTGTGTCCGTGTGTGTCCGTCAGCACACACAGGATGTCCGTGGCTGTCCATCAGTACACATATAACCACGTTGGTACTTGGACTCAGCACGCTGACCCTTCCTGTGGACTGTTCGGGTGATTTTGGCCCACGTGGGCTGTCTTTTCAGTACACACAGGACGTCTGTGGGTGTCCGCCAGCACACATAAGACGTCAGTGGCTGCCCGTGTGTGTCCGTCAGCACACACAGGCTGTCCGTGGGTGTCCGTCAGCACACATATCAGCACGTTTGTCCTTGGACTCAGCATGCCTGCCCTTCCCGTGGACTGTTTGTGTGATTCTGGCCCACGTGGGCTGTCTGTTCAGTACACACAGGATGTCTGTGGCTGTCCACCAGCACACACAGGACGTCTGTAGCTGTCCGTGGCTGTCCGTTGTGGGAACCGAAATTCGCACTGTCGATTTCCGTTTAAATAAGGAAACTAAGAAAACCCTAGTTTCCCAGAGGACCCGGATATCTGTTAATTACCACACGTCAAGCAATCAGAACACGAGAATAACAACGATAAAAATAAGAAATCGAAAAGAGAGCAAAATAGATCTTATTCCGAATCTGCGTATGAGCGTTACAACAAGGTATAAGCCTGGGCTCGAGAGCTGTCGGCGAGATTCCTAGTTCTAGCAACCCTAAGACGGCTAAACCTAATTGAGTCGCAGCTCGAAATAACAAAAACGGAAAGTTGCCTAAATCGCTCTAAGTGCTAAGTTTGCTCTCAAAAAGTTCTCTCCTCTGCTCCTCGCCTAGGACTCCTTATATACTAGCTCCAAGGTCGGTTTATCCGCGGAAACTTGACATTTATCCTTCCTCGCGGGCCAAGCGCGAACCACGCTGTGGTTCACGGGCTTTTGGTTAGGAAAGATCGTAGGATGGGCCTCGAGTCGTGTTTTAGGTCCCTTTGGGCCGTCTTCCGACTCGACACGTTTACTACGAGTTTTCCGCGGTTTCTAATCCGCGAAGTTTGATCGATGAATTAGAATAGCGGGAATCATAGACTGAGCTTGCTACGGTCTTCGGGAGATAGCATTCGAAGGTTTGACGAGAATGCAAGGACTGGTGTCGTATCGATGTTCGGAAAGGTTCAATCGCTATACAGCGACCGATCTTTGGCTCGAGCCCGGTCGCTATGTAGCGACCGAGCGAAACGAGTGCTCGGTCGCTACGTAGCGACCGAGCTTCGGCTTGAGCTCAGTCGCTACGTAGCGACCGAGCAGGACGATCGCTCGGTCGCTACGTAGCGACCGAGCGGGACGATCGCTCGGTCGCTACGTAGCGACCGAGCTTTTGGCTCGAGCTCGGTCGCTACGTAGCGACCGAGCGGGACGATCGCTCGGTCGCTACGTAGCGACCGAGCTTGGCTGAGCTCGGTCGCTACATAGCGACCGAGCGGGACGATCGCTCGGTCGCTACGTAGCGACCGAGCTTTGGCTCGAGCTCGGTCGCTACGTAGCGACCGAGCGGGACGATCGCTCGGTCGCTACGTAGCGACCGAGCTTGGCTGAGCTCGGTCGCTACGTAGCGACCGAGCGGGACGATCGCTCGGTCGCTACGTAGCGACCGAGCTTGGCTGAGCTCGGTCGCTACGTAGCGACCGAGCGGGACGATCGCTCGGTCGCTACGTAGCGACCGAGCTTTGGCTCGAGCTCGGTCGCTACGTAGCGACCGAGCGGGACGATCGCTCGGTCGCTACGTAGCGACCGAGCGGGACGATCGCTCGGTCGCTACGTAGCGACCGAGCTTTGGCTCGAGCTCGGTCGCTACGTAGCGACCGAGCGGGACGATCGCTCGGTCGCTACGTAGCGACCGAGCTTTGGCTCGAGCTCGGTCGCTATGTAGCGACCGAGCGGGACGATCGCTCGGTCGCTACGTAGCGACCGAGCTTGGCTGAGCTCGGTCGCTACGTAGCGACCGAGCGGGACGATCGCTCGGTCGCTACGTAGCGACCGAGCTTTGGCTCGAGCTCGGTCGCTACGTAGCGACCGAGCGGGACGATTGCTCGGTCGCTACGTAGCGACCGAGCTTTGGCTTGAGCTCGGTTGCTACGTAGCGACCGAGCGGGACGATCGTTTGGTTTGAATCCCAAAGAATACTTCTTCGTAGAAATAACCTCGTATAGTTTATTTCGACGAAAAATTACATCCCTTCTTTAACCCTTTCGGAAATACGATCTCTGAGGATTTTCGGATGGTAATTCCGTCGTAACCATTTTTGACCCCAACAGTTAGCCCCCCAGCCCGTTAGGATCATGCATGGGGGATCCTAGCGTGCGGTTAGACATGTTTGGCAAGTTAGGCGTGATGGATGGAATTAATATGCGAAAGTCCGAGCTTGAATAGTAAATCCTCATGTCTTATAAGAAGAGAGGTAACTTGTTCCATAATTTTTTCACTTTCTTGTTTTTTCTCTAAGATCTTTCAAAAACTTTCTATCTTTCTCTCCACCCTTTTCCTCTATTCTCTTAAGAGAAGTGTAAAGATGTCGAGCAAGAAGAAGATTGCGAAAAAAGGGTCTTCGTCCGCGAGTCCTTACGAAGAGCTCGTCGTTCCGAAAACGGAGTTCGTGCCTCACTCGGTGCATCCTGCCGAGAACGAGGCATGGTGGGTTGCTCATTATGGCTCGCTGATCCCTCCCAAGGAGAAGCCATTCCCGGTCCTGGTCCATCGTGGAGTCGAGGGAAAAGACGCAAGTAGGACCACTGACGAGTTTCTCGCGACGATGCGGTCGTTCTACCGCATCCCAGATGTTGTGGAGTTCCGGGTTCCCTGCCGCGGGGAATGTGCTAACAACCCCCCGGAGGGTTACTTTACTTGTTATGAGGTGTTCATAGTGCGTTGTCGCCTCTGGTTCCCCATACCCGAAATTCTCGTCCGAGTGTTGGACCGTTTTGAAGTCGCGATAAGTCAGTTGACACCCCTTGCCATTCAGCACCTTATTGGGATCTTGATCCTAAGCTATGAGCATGGCCTTTCCCTTTCCGTCGATCATTATGAAGCGCTTTTGAGGCTTCAACTTGTCAAGGATACGGATAAGCATAGGTTTGTCCCTCGGAAATTTATGTCGGTGGTTAAGAAGTTCATTTCGAACTTCAACTCGTGGAAGAAGTTCTTTTTCTTTGTTCGTTTGGACGCTGCGTCCGTCGAAGAGAGTTGCATTCCACTGTTCCGGAGGTTGCCGAACAATCGTCCCTTCATCAATCCTCTTGCTCCGTTCCCTGAGGATATTATCGCGGTGAGGGATCTTCTCAGGAATGGTCCCTTCTTCTGGACTTCTTTCACGCCGAGAAGGGTTCGGAAGGCGCTGAAATTTGTGCACCCTGGTCCAGCTTTGGACGCGGATACGGGAAGCGACTCCGAACCCGACGGCCAGAGTCCCGTTGAAGTTCCGACAGCCGCGCCGGAGTCGAGCTCTTGGAAGGGAAAAGACGTCGATCTCGGCGACATAGAGTTTTCGATGGATGACTCTATGCTTCCAGGATGGGATCCGAACCTTGCTTACGGCGACGGAAGCGGTTCGAGCGAAGCCCCCATTCCGGACTTCGATGATTTCTTTGCTGGGCTGCCATCGGGTTTCGATGCTCCTCCTCCTACGAAAGAATCGGCGAGGCCGAGAGTTGTTGCGGAAGGATCTCGCATCATCAATGGGGTTAGTTTTTTTTTGGGAATTTTTAAGTGATTGTCCTATGTATGGATTTGTAACACGCCTATTGATTTTGCAGGGCCTGAGCTTGCTGGGCTCGGCCATCGAGGCGGGTCATAGAGAAGCCATGGTTTACCGCTTCAAGGCGGAGAAAGCGGAGCGGGATCTCGCCCGCGTGCAAGGCGAGATGCTGGAGCGAGAGGCACAGCTTACTCGTGATCATGCGCGGGCTGTTCGCAGATCGGAGAGGAAAGGCAAAAGAGAGATCGTCGAGGTGATGAAGACTCGCGCATCTCAGTTCCAGGTTGAGTACGGGAATCTTAAGAATGCCTTTACCTCGGTGGGCGACTTTCGCGAGTGCCGTGGTTCGGTCGGAAGTCTTTGGAGGACGCAAGCCGACGACTATGTGTTTGAAGAAGAAATGAGCTTGATGAAGAGTGGGATGAGTGACCGTGCCCACGCTGAGGCGCTTATCCCTCCGATCGACGAGAGGATTCAAGGGTTCTGGGATTCCATCCCGGTTTCTCCTGATACCGAGGAGGTCCCGATCGATTTTCACGGCGGTGGCGAGGAAGTGGATCGTCCTGCGGATGCGTTTGGTGCTTCGTTGTCCGGGGACTTCGACTTTGGATTATGAGGGATGGATCAGTTATCCTTGTTTTCGGTCGAATGTGGCCTTTGAATTTGGATTTCGTTTAGGCCACGATGGCCGTATTTGTATTTCCGGGACTGGCCGTTGGTGGCTTTGAATCCCTTGCCGCTTTACGCGGTTTATTTATATGATAAATGTTTCGTTTCGAGTTTTTCCTGAGTAGGGTTGAAGTAAATACGAGTTGTCGTCTCGTATGTAGTTCTAATTAGACGTTCGATCTGTTGGTTCGTTCGTGATTTTCGTAAAAATTTATCTGTCTTTACGATTTTCGAGAACATTGAGATACGAACGGAGAGGCATGGTTTATGATCTCGTATCTTTTAGATATCATGCCTTGAGATGTTTGAGACCAGAGCGTTGGGTTTAGGGCAAGACCTAGGTTTACTTTCGGTTAAGGTTTGTGCGGTGACTAGCCGGCTATCGTTTTTCCTGTTGCGATTTCTTCCTGACTCGCACCGGTTTAAAGTCCGCGATATGTTCTCGGCTTATATGACTTGTATGGTACGAATCGAGCATCTTCTCAGAATCTGGAAGTGCTAAACCAAAATTTCGGATTTTTGTTGTAGCGCGCTTTTGTCCTTGTGCTGGACGTTTTTAAAGATCAAAAGAGTGATCGGATTGCGTTTGTTTAAGACGGCTGGCGTGTTCGTCGGGGCCAATCGACGAACGGGGTGTAAGGTTTTTAGTGGTCGCGTTCGGACAATTTGTTTAGCATTGTCCTCGAATTTTAACTTTTTGCGACGTCTCGCAGTTATTTTCGAGGATTATGCGTGTTTGAAAGGTGATAATCTTTACGATTTTTGGGCCGGATGAGGCCGCAGACGAGCGTAAACTGAAGCGTAAGCGTTTTCGATAAAAAGACAGTGTATATTGTAAAAATTTTTATGTTTCTAAAAACTCGATTACAATAATGGCGATTGTGGGAGTATACGAGTATACGCACCCACTCCCCCCCCCCCTTTTTAGAGAGGGGGATAGCTGAACTCGTCTTTTGACAAGCTGCCTACGTACCCCTTTCGAGGATCAAGCCATCTCGTAGTTCTGTTTCATGCCGCGAGTGTTCTTACTCGGCGGTTGGTGTCGCGATGTCCGCCTTGACCGTGTCGATCGTGGCTGGGTCGACGCTAATTTCCGGATGTTCCGGTTGAGTTGTCGCGTGGGCTTCGGATTTATGTCGAGCTTCGACGTCCGATGCGTTTGCGTTGACAGACGATTTTACTTCGTCCTTGTGCGGGGTGCTTTTGGCCGAAGATCGATCTATCTTCGCGCGTTTGCCATTTGCAGAAGCCGTGATTTGCCTTAACTTATGCTCCGCGAGGAAGCATAGTCGCGACTGTTTTTGGCATCCCCAGATGGCCGCGACTCCGCTCGGCGTTGGGAACTTGAGACCCAGGTGGTAAGTTGACGGAACTGCCTGCATGGCGTTGAGCCATGGGGTTCCCATGATCACGTTGTAGATAGCGGGATGGTCGACTACCGCGAATTCGACGATTTTCGTGATCTCCTTGGCCATGACTGGCAATTGGATTGACCCGAGAGTCATCGACACTTCGCCTGAAAAACCCGTGAGTGGTTTTGGCGTCGGAATTACCTCTCCGAGTTCGATACTCATCCGATTGAGAGTGTCGCGGAAGATTACGTTGACCGTGCTTCCCGTATCGACGAGTACCCTTCCGACTTCTAAATCTCGTATGACGAGATCTATGACGAGAGGGTCGCAGTGAGGTTGGTCGATACCGCCGGCTTCTTCCTCCGTGAAGGTGATCGAGCAATTTTGGCCGTCTCGAGGAGGAGACCATGTAGGCCATTTTGCGCTTGATTCTGCCTTCCGTTGGTAAGCCTTGATGGCTGACACGGTATCGCCGCAGTATTGAGATCCTCCGATGATCATATTGACTCTGCGACGATTGTTATCGTTCCCTTTGTCATCCGGCCTCCTACCGCGTTTATCCCCAGGTTGGTTTCGTTGAGGAGATTTTTCGGCGGGCGGATTTCTGTCCGTCTTTGGAGGCCGATCAGAATCGAGGATGAGATCCTTGACGCTAGTTACTTCCGAAAGCTCTCCAGCGAGCAGCTTCGCGGCCAGTCTTGCTCCTAAGACTTTGCAATTAGTCGTGGAGTGTCCTCGGGATTGGTGGAACTCGCAGAAGGTGTTCTCGTCATACCCTTGATTGCGAGTCCATGTGTTGCCCGTGGTCCGGCCTTGATCCGAACTGATCGCATAGTTATGCGCCCCTTGGAGATCTTCCCCCTCGTGATGGACGTACTTGTCGTTACGAGAGTTCTTCTTTTTCCCCTTCGGATCTGCGTCTTTCGAGGATGGTCTTGCCGGCTTATGTTTTTGCGATAAGACTTTAGTTTCTTCCTCCACTATGATATAGTCCGTTGCTTTGTGGAGGGCGTCCTGGATCGTTCGCGGTTTGTCGAGAGTTATCCATTTTCTGAATTTCGACTTGTACCAGAGCGTCTTTCTCAGCGCGTCGATGGCCACTTTGTCGCTTATCCCCGCTGACCCTGGACATTATCAATTTGAACCGACTGATAAACTCGCGGAGGGGTTCGTCTTCCCTCTGGGAGAGACTCCAGAGATCAACATCGGAGGTTTCCCTGTCTATGAATACAGAGTACTGTTTGAGGAATTCCGATGCGAGCTGTCGAAAACTCCCGATGGTGTTGCGACGAAGGCGTGCGAACCATTCGAGCGCTGCTCCTTCAAGATTTTCGACGAACAGGCGGCAATAGCCGGCATCCTTTTCGCCGTCCTTCAGTCTTGCTCTTCCCATCGCGATGTGGAAAGCCTGAAGGTGCGCTTTCGGATCGGCCGTACCATCGTACTTCGGTACTTTGATCTTTCCCGGATCGGACACCCTCATGTCCGAAATGCGATGGTAAAGGGGGTCTTTCGAGCTCCTTCCAGCAGTCGATCGATCTCGGGGGCGGCACTAGTAGCATGATGGATTTGAGACTTTACGGCTCTCACTTCTGCCGCAGTCTTGGTGATGTAGTCGCGAAGATCGCGGATATCCGATGTCTCGTCAGTGGATTTCCGAGCCTGTCGGCGCTTACTGCGAGTGAGCTCGGTTTGCCTTTCGGCCAGCTCCTCTTGTTCGTTCCAATAGGCGACTTCTTCTTCTTCCGTCATTGGTTTTTCGAACGGGGAGCCTTCCCGAGCGGATCGGCTTCTGGTCCTTCTTGGATGTCTGTCGACATCCTCGTCGCTGTCGTTGGAGACATCGCTAGGATCCAGGTCAATGTGTTCGGCTTCGTTATCCTCCGAGTCCTTTGCAGGGAGCGGAAGACTTTCAGAGTTCCCCTTCTCGATGGGAGACTTCTCGCTGCTGGGTTTTGACCGGAAGGTCGTTCCCGCGCGACTCCTGCTCTATCGAGTGGGGTGGCGAAATCGAGCCTCTTCCCGCGGATTTTGGTGGTTCCGCGGGGACGGATAGCTTGGGTCCTTGCCGTTAAGGTTTCAACCTGTTGGTCAAGGTATTCACGAGCTTATCCTGTTCTTCCGACCTTTTTTCATAGGTGGCGAACATCTTTTTAAACTCCTCGAGAGTCGCGGCGTTGGCTTGCGCGTTGGCCGCAGATACGTCCGCTACCGGAGTGTGGAGATCGGTGCCGCTGCCTCCGTTAAGGGGAGTTTGCACGTTATCCGCGTCGTTGGTTGACATGTCTGACTGTGTGTGGCTTTTGCGGGTTAGATTGATCCGTAAGTCCCCCTCCTTCTAGCGCCAAACTGTGGGAACCGAAATTCGCACTGTCGATTTCCGTTTAAATAAGGAAACTAAGAAAACCCTAGTTTCCCAGAGGACCCGGATATCTGTTAATTACCACACGTCAAGCAATCAGAACACGAGAATAACAACGATAAAAAGAAATCGAAAAGAGAGCAAAATAGATCTTATTCCGAATCTGCGTATGAGCGTTACAACAAGGTATAAGCCTGGGCTCGAGAGCTGTCGGCGAGATTCCTAGTTCTAGCAACCCTAAGACGGCTAAACCTAATTGAGTCGCAGCTCGAAATAACAAAAACGGAAAGTTGCCTAAATCGCTCTAAGTGCTAAGTTTGCTCTGAAAAAGTTCTCTCCTCTGCTCCTCGCCTAGGACTCCTTATATACTAGCTAGCTCCAAGGTCGGTTTACGCTTTTACTCTTCTGCCCTTAAGCCGTCATAGCATAAAAATGGAGATATTCCATTTTTCCCGATCTTCACAATTATCTTCAAAACTTCCGTATTTATCCGCGGAAACTTGACATTTATCCTTCCTCGCGGGCCAAGCGCGAACCATGCTGTGGTTCACGGGCTTTTGGTTAGGAAAATCGTAGGATGGGCCTCGAGTCGTGTTTTAGGTCCCTTTGGGCCGTCTTCCGACTCGACACGTTTACTACGAGTTTTCCGCGGTTTCTAATCCGCGAAGTTTGATCGATGAATTAGAATAGCGGGAAACATAGACTGAGCTTGCTACGGTCTTCGGGAGATAGCATTCGAAGGTTTGACGAGAATGCAAGGACTGGTGTCGTATCGATGTTCGGAAAGGTTCAATCGCTACACAGCGACCGATCTTTGGCTCGAGCCCGGTCGCTATGTAGCGACCGAGCGAAACGAGTGCTCGGTCGCTACGTAGCGACCGAGCTTCGGCTTGAGCTCGGTCGCTACGTAGCGACCGAGCGGGACGATCGCTCGGTCGCTACGTAGCGACCGAGCTTTGGCTCGAGCTCGGTCGCTACGTAGCGACCGAGCGGGACGATCGCTCGGTCGCTACGTAGCGACCGAGCGGGACGATCGCTCGGTCGCTACGTAGCGACCGAGCTTTGGCTCGAGCTCGGTCGCTACGTAGCGACCGAGCGGGACGATCGCTCGGTCGCTACGTAGCGACCGAGCTTGGCTGAGCTCGGTCGCTACGTAGCGACCGAGCGGGACGATCGCTCGGTCGCTACGTAGCGACCGAGCTTTGCTCGAGCTCGGTCGCTACGTAGCGACCGAGCGGGACGATCGCTCGGTCGCTACGTAGCGACCGAGCTTGGCTGAGCTCGGTCGCTACGTAGCGACCGAGCGGGACGATCGCTCGGTCGCTACGTAGCGACCGAGCTTGGCTGAGCTCGGTCGCTACGTAGCGACCGAGCGGGACGATCGCTCGGTCGCTACGTAGCGACCGAGCTTTGGCTCGAGCTCGGTCGCTACGTAGCGACCGAGCGGAACGATCGCTCGGTCGCTACGTAGCGACCGAGCTTTGGCTCGAGCTCGGTCGCTACGTAGCGACCGAGCGGGACGATCGCTCGGTCGCTACGTAGCGACCGAGCTTGGCTGAGCTCGGTCGCTACGTAGGACCGAGCGGGACGATCGCTCGGTCGCTACGTAGCGACCGAGCTTTGGCTCGAGCTCGGTCGCTACGTAGCGACCGAGCGGGACGATCGCTCGGTCGCTACGTAGCGACCGAGCTTA
>NW_022610309.1:7500-32500 GCF_000309985.2 Brassica rapa | reverse complement strand
GATAAACAGAACACACGAACAGTCCGGATCATCCCGAAGACCAATCCGTCCATCCGGATAGAATCTAGGTGCGACTGGCCTAGTTGAAGTCCGGCTCAATGGCCCAACGGACTTCCTTACCTGATCCGGCCTTGCGCCTGGATCCAACGGCCGAGTAAGCCTCACGCCCAATCTGGTTAGGCCAAACGGCGATGGACCTTGCGACTCTTACCCTGGCTTAGACAAACCGTGTACTTGTCCCAACGGACAAGACATGGTATGATCCATTAAGGAACAGACACGATCTGTCTCAACAGGCACAGTTTGGAACATGCACCCCTTCGGTCCTTGGTACCTCTTGGTCCTTGTACCTCTTGGTCCTCGTACCTCTTGATGTTCGTAACCTTGGTTACTTACATCCTTTGCCAACTCACAACCTTTGGAACTCTTGACCTTTGGTAACTCACAACCCTTGGTAACTCCTGACCTTTGGCCACTCGTACCTCTTGGGACATGACCAACCGTTTAGCCCAACCGCCCAGTCTATGGTGCGATTCGAACCGACCGTCTAACCGACCAGCATCTAGGTTAGTGGTTTGGTTATGACCGGCCAAGTCTAGGGATGTGCCCTTGGACTGAACCAACACAACCCTTCGTGTATAATCAGAAAGAGAAAGGACCGGATAGAAACAAAAGAGGAGGAGCGGTTAGGTCAAATGAACCGGCCAGAGCCGCAATGCGATCACAAGGACCGTTCGTTCGGTCTGATGCGGCCAAAGCCCTCCACATACCTTCTGAACCGTGTCAGGGTTCTCCATGTTCTTCTCCTGCTCTCAGTCTCCCATACTTGATCGGAGGTTGCTTCTCAAACGATCAGATCGCCGGAAACCTAAACACCACACAAATGGCCTTGCTTTGGCCGGAAACTCCCTCTCTCTCTCTACGATTTCTCTGAGTATTTTTACTCTGGATTGGATGAATGAAATCGACAGAGAGAACCCCATATTTATAGAAAACGAGGGGGTAAGTCTTGCCCCACGAACTGGCATGACTGGCCAGCGGATGGGCACAATCGGCCAAGGGTTACACCCTCTCGGCCGCATGCGTCCCTTCGCCAATACCGCATGGGTTTGGGTCGGACAGAGGCCCAAGGCCTTACCCAATCCCTCTGGACTTAGCCCATGGCCTTGTCCCAAGCCCCAATGGTCCATGGCCTCATTGCCGGACCCCCATGGCCCGCCACCGGTCCGGACCCGGACCATCGGACCGATACCCGAACAGTCTCTGTCCCGCTGAGATGAGCTGACTCCCAGCTGCCTCAGCTGAGTGAGCTAGTAGTTCATCTAGTGGAGCAGACTTAGTAGTGGCCGAGCTGGAGTGAGCTTAACCTAACTCTGTTGAGCTGGTCGAGCTACCTGTTCCATCCATCCAGCTACCGTCTTACTCGTCCTAGCTGACTCTCGACTTGTGTAAGGTTAAGTCTAAGTTTCCTTACGTCCTTAACCTTCTTATCTGGCCATGGAACGCTTGTCTTGATGTCCTAAGAATGTCTAGTACGTTTCCTCGAACCATGGCCGTCCCAATGATCCTATTCAGGATCCGGGATGTTACAAGTCTCCCCCACTAGCAATGGATTCATCCTCGAATCCGAGTAATGTGTTTCATCCAACACAAACTGGTCAAACCATTTTCGAAACTCGGCCGTCATCCTGGCCTTCGTCTCCCAAGTGGTCTCTTCTCGACCATTACAATCCCAAATGACCTTGACCATCTGGATTGTTTTCTTTCTCATTGCTTTTTCCATCCTATCTACGATCCGAACCGGCCTTGTTTCCAAAGTTAGATTCATACCTAGATCAGATGGTAGACATGGAATACGTCATGGAAGGCTTCCATCTCGGATGGTAAGTCCAACTTATATGCCACACTACCCACTCGTTCTATGACTCTGAACGGACCTAGGTATCTTGGATCTAATTTCCTTCTACCAGAAATTCGCACTCTACCTTTAATGGTAATCATTTTGAGATAGACCATATCACCCACTGCAAACTCCACTTCTTTCCTTCGTTTTTCAGCGTAATGTTTTTGTCTGTCATGTGCGGCCCTCATCTTATCCCACACAGACTTGATCTTCTCCATGGTTTCCTCCACGATCTCGGGCCTATCATGCTGTGCTCCCCCACTTGGGTCCAGGATAACGGTGTCCTGCATGGTCGTCCATACAAAGCTTCTTATGGCGACATGCCTATACTTGAGTGGAAACTGTTATTGTAGGCGAACTCCACTAACGGCAAATGTCGTTCCCAGGAATCGCCCCAATCGAGGACACATGCTCGAAGCATATCCTCCAGCGTCCATATAGTTCTTTTCGACTGCCCATCCATTTTGGGATGCTAAGCCGTACTCATGTTCACTCTCGTTCCTAAAGCTTTCTGGAAAGCTTGCCAGAAGTGAGAAGTGAACCTCGAATCTCTATCCGAAACTATACTTGAGGGTACTCCGTGTAACCTCACAATCTCGTCAATGTACTTACTCACAATCTGGTCAATGTCATTTTGATGGCCAGGAAGTGGGCAGACTTGGTCAGTCGAGCCAAGATTACCCAGACAGCATCATTCCTATTCCTGGTCGTGGGAAAACCTGTCACAAAGTCCATCGTGATGTGATCCCACTTCCATTCCGGAATAGGTAGGCTCTGAAGCAGTCCACTCGGAAGTTGTTTTTCGGCCTTGACGAGTTGACAAGTAGGACACTAGGCCACCCATTCGGCCACATCGACCTTCATCCGTATCCAATGATAGTACTGCCTGAGATTATGATACATCTTGGTCACTCCAGGATGGATCGAGAATCTAGACTTGTGAGCTTCTCTAAGGATCTGATTCTTTAAACTCCTATCATTGGGTACGCTGATCCGACCATGAACTAAGATTGTACCGTCCTTGGCGATTTGATACTCAGTCAGGTCGTTCTGAGCAACCATCTTCAGGTTCTCGTCCTGATCTTGGGCCGCTCGGATCCGGGTAAGCAGGTTGGCCTTATTCACCGCCTCTAAACCCCGTGGCCTGTCTGTCCCGTTCAAAGCATTTAAACGGACGAAACGTCCCGCCTCATCCGGCTCGTCCGTTCCGCTACCGGCCGCAACATCTTCTCTCTTCCGGCTCAAGGCGTCGGCCACAAGGTTAGCCTTGCCCTGATAGTAAGTGATGTCTAGGTCGTAGTCGGCCACGAACTCCATCCACCGCCTCTCCTTAAGTTCAACTCAGGCTGGGTGAATATATACTTCAGACTTTTATGGTCCGTAAGTATCTGGACTTTGGCCCCATATAAATATGATCGCCAAATCTTTAAGGCGAATACTACCGCAGCCATTTGAAGATCATGGGTGGAGTAGTTTCCCTCATGTTTCTTCAGCTGCCTTGACGCGTAAGCAATGACCTTCCCCTGTTGAGTGAACATGCAACCGAGTCCAGTGATGGACGCATCCGTGTATACCACATAAGGTTGGTCTGCCTCCGGAAGAACCAGGACGGGTGCGCTAGTCAGCATAGCCTTAAGTGTGGAGAAACATCTCGTACACTCTTTGGACCATGTGAACTTAACGTCCTTCCCAGTCAACTGTGTCATCGGCTGAGCCAAGCTTGTGAATCCCTTCACAAACTTTTTATAGTAACCTGCCAGCCCTAGGAAGCTTCAAACTTCCGTGGCACTGCATGGTCGGGGCCAATCCTTGATTGCCCTGATCTTCTCTGGATCCACTGAGACGCCCTGGTCAGAAACAATATGTCCGAGGAACCCAATACTCTTTTGCCAAAAACTGCACTTGCTGAGTTTAGCAAAGAGTTTGTGCTCTCGTAATCCTTCCAGCACGGCTCTCAAATGTTTTCGATGAGATTCCTCGTCCTTGTAATAGATCGGGATATCATCAATGAAGATGATCACCGATTCATCCAAGCAGTCCTGGAACACGCTGTTCATCATTTTCATGAATGCAGCAGGTTCATTGGTCAGACCAAACGGCATCACTACGAACTCGTAATGGCCGTACCTGGTCCTAAATGTTGTCTTCCTAATGTCGTTTGGCTCTATAGGAATCTGATGATATCCCGAGGCCAAATCGATTTTAGAAAACCACTTAGCTCCTTTCAGCTGATCCAACAGCTCGTCTATCCTGGGTAACGGGTACTTGTTCTTCATAGTTACCCTGTTCAACCCTCGATATTCGATGCACAGAAGCATGCTACCATCCTTCTTTTTCACAAAGAGGAGTGGTGCACCCCAAGGGGAGCTACTTGGCCGTATGAACCCCTTATCAAGCAATTCTTCCAATTGCTTCTTTAGCTCGGCCATCTCGGCCGGAGCCATTCGATACAGACTGTTGGACAGTGGAGCTGTCCCTGGTTCCAGTTCAATCAGAAAGGGATCGGACCTATCAGGGGGGACACCATGTAGCGCCTGAAACACTACCTGGAACTCGGACACCAACGAATCCTCGCGTGGGTCTAACAGAAAACCAGAACTTTCAGGCTCTGTAGTTGTAATTGTAGCCAAGAATGACTGACAACCCTGTTCCAGCATCCGAATCGCTCGAACTTCTGAAACCACTATTTTCTCTTTAGCCTGACACAGACCTTGGTACTCTACCGGGTGAAGTCCATTCTCCAATTGCACACGACCCTTATGGCAATCGAAGTGGCTCGGTACTTTCCCAACCAATCCATACCTAAGATCACTTCTTGATTCTTTAGGTGGACACACACCAGATTCACAGGGAAGACCTTTCCATGGATCTGTACTGGGATATTCGACATGAGACCTTGTGAGTTCATGGCTTGCCCACCGGCCGCCCTCACTATCCCAAAATTATCACCAGCATCCAGACAGAACAGACCCTTTCCGACCAGTCCCGAACTCACAAAACTATGTGTAGCCCCTGTGTCGAAAAGCACATGAGTTTTTACCCCACCGACCATGAGGGTTCCTATCAGAGACCCTCATCAGAATCCCCTAGACCATTCTAGGTTCCAGACCAAGCATTACTACTTGAATGTAAAAAGATAAATTTAGAAATTACCAGAGATCGACTCAAAAGATCTGGAAGCTCCGTCGTCTCGTGACAGTTCATACACCCTCGGTGTTGTGGTTGGTTTGCCTTGGGACGCCTTGCCTGTGTCTCCACGGCCCTTTCCCTGACTTCCTTTCAGCTTGGGACACTCCGATTGAAAATGTCCTTGCTGGCCACAATGGAAACAAGTCATCGTGCCGCTTCTACCAGATGGGTTCGGTCGAGGACAGTTTTGAACTCCATGGTCCATGCTGCCACAATGAACACAAGCCCCCTTGGCCTTGCAGCACTCACCAGGATGGTTTCGTCCACATTTGGAACACGCAGGTCGGCCACCAGAGGTCTTCCCTCCGTCCACCTGGTCCCATTTTCTCTTTTTATCATTTGTCTTGTCCAATGGGCCAGACTGTGGCTTAGCCTTAAGCTTAGCTTCTTCAGCCAAGTTAGACTCTAACAAAGCCACCCGTTCCACCTGGCCTTAGGTGTCAGATGAACCTACGGACCTGGACTGACTCGTCCTCCAGCTCTCTTCAAAACGAACCATCTGAGTCGGTTGAACTCCTCTTCCTACTCCCGTACGGTCCTGCAGCCTTGGACCAAATCTAGAAACTTAGCTTCCAGACGATCCCAAGCATCAGCAGGAAATTATTTGCGGTTGAATTCAACTTCAAAGTCCGCAAAACTTGTGAGACTTCCATTGGTGCGCTTGTCCACTACAAGCCACCATTTATGCGCGTCCCTTTCCAGGAAATGAACCGAAATGTCTCGCCTGTAATCCTCTGGACAGCAAGTTGATTGAAAGTTTTGGACCAGCCTACTCCTCCACTCATCTGCCACAACAGGGTCGGTGCTACCTGAAAATTGCTTCATACCCAATCTGGATAGATGTTGAAGCAAACTCATATAGTCAACCTTCTTTTCTGACCTTTCTGGTGGATCGATCTCGATCACCTCAACCGCGCCCCCAGCTGGACCCGTAGCAATATGTGTATTCGTAGCTACATGTGTAGCTTGACCAACTGATGAATTCACTAGTGGAGTGAACAGCTGAGTCATAGCCGCCACTTGGTTACCCATTACTTTCGTAGCCTCTAACAAGTACTCTCGGGACAGTGCTGTGGGCACGTTGGTGGTTCCCTCGGCCCTTTGCTCACGCTGGTCACCATCACGGTTAACATTCGAGGATTCTACTTCCTCATCACTTTCCTTATGTTGCTGACCTTCTGGTTGCGTTCCGTAAGATTGGCCTGATTAGTAGGCAACACATCTCCGGTGTTAGTCGCGGCCGGATCGGTTGGTAACCCGGACAGATTAGTTCCGTCCGCGGCCGCTTGACTAGACTGACCAGCCGTCCTCTTACTCTTTCGGGTATTTCCCAATTTGCTTCTCCCAGCCTAAGGATTCAAACATTGTTCGTACAACATATATATAACATAACCGAGACAATTAATCCCTAGACCTAACCATCAAACCTCACCGTGAGACTGAATCAGCTGGCTGCATGTGTGTGGACTACATACCCAACTATCCTAGAATCAAGCATGCTCTGATACCAACTTGTAACGCCCGAATCTGGCCTCTCGATGAAACTGGACCCGTTTGCTACTTAATCAATTTCTTTGCTTGTTTGATTCATTTTAAGTCTTTCCTTTACTAAGTCATTTTCGAATCTGAGGTTCTAAAACAATTGAACAGATAGCACAGCGGAATATAAATGTGTATAAAATGTATTACTTAGAAACATGAGATCCAATACACAACTTCTTAATTGTTTCATAGACAATCACTAGTTCATCCCTAGCATCATCTAACCACACGTTACACAGCCTCTCACTGACCGAGCCTTCACGGCTCCTTGGCTTGACCAGAACCATCCCTAGTTCCTGAAACCACAACCAGATAAGCATTAATCATAACCGAGAACAGAACTGGTCGATTCTACAATGCTTGGCTTGGTTCCTAGAACACAGATAAACCTCAGACATATACTTATAAAAAGATATGAACCTGCCTACCAAATCCTAAGTCATTCAACCAACCACCCTTGACTTAGAATCAGATAGACAGTGCAGAATAGATAAACAGAACACACGAATAGTCCAGATCGTCCCAAGACCAATCCATCCATCCGGATAGAATCTAGGTGCGACTGGCCTAGTTAAAGTCCGGCTCAATGGCCAACGGACTTCCTTACCTCATCCGGCCTTGGGCCTGGATCCAACAGCCGAGTAAGCCTCACGCCCAATCCGGTTAGGCCAAACGGCCAATAGGACCTTGCGACTCTTACCCTGGCTTAGACGAACCGTGTACTTGTCCCAACGGACAAGACATGGTCTGATCCCTTAAGGAACATACACGACCTGTCTCAACAGACTCCGTTTGGAACATGTACCCCTTCGGTCCTTGGTACCTCTTGGTCCTCGTACCTTTTGATGTTCGTAACCAAGGTTCGTAACCCTTGGTTACTTACATCCTTTGGCAACTCACAACCTTTTGAACTCGTGACCTTTGGTAACTCACAACCCTTGGTAACTCGTGACCTTTGGCTACTCGTGCCTCTTGGGACATGACCAACCGTTTAGCCCAACCGCCAAGTCTATGGTGCGATTCGAACCGACCGTCTAACCAACCAGCATCTAGGTTAGCGGTTTGGTTATGACCGGCCAAGTCTAGGGACGTGTCCCTTGGACTGAACAAACACAACCCTTCGTGTATAATCAGAAAGAAGAGAAAGGACCGGATAGAAACAAGAAGAGGAGGAGCGGTTAGGTCTAATGAACCGACCAGAACCGCGGTGCGATCACAAGGACCATCCGTTTGGTTTGATGCGGCCATAGCCCACCACGTACCTTCTGAACCGTGCCAGGGTTCTCCATGTTCTTCTCCTACTCTCGGGCTCCCATACTTGAACGGAGGTTGCTTCTCAAACGATCAGATCGCCGGAAACCTAACCACCACACAAACGGCCTTGCTTTGGCCGGAAATTCTCTCTCTCTTTCTTTCTCTCTCTCTAAGATTTCTCTGAGTATTTTTGCTCGGGATTGGATGAATGAAATCGACAGAGAGGACCTCCCTATTTATAGAAAACGAGGGGGTAAGTCTTGCCCCACGAACAGGCATGACTGGCTAGCGGATGGGCACAATCGGCCAAGGGTTACACACTCTCGGCCGCATGCGTCCCTTCGCCAATACCGCATGGGTTAGGGTCAGACAAAGGCCCAAGGCCTTACCCAATCCCTCTGGACTTAGCCCATGGCCTTGTCCCAAGCCCCAACGGTCCATGGCCTCATGGCCCGCCACCGGCCCGGACCCGGACCATCGGACCAAAACACAAACAGTCCGTCCAGCTGAGATGAGCTGACTCCCAGCTGCCTCAGCTGAGTGAGCTAGTAGTTCAGCTTGTGGAGCTGACTTAGTAGTTGCCGAGCTGGAGTGAGCTTAAACTAACTCCGTTGAGCTGGTCGAGCTACCTGTTCCATCTGTCCAGCTACCATCTTACTCGTCCTAGCTGACTATCGACTTGTGTAAGGTTAAGTCTAAGTTTCCTTATGTCCATAACCTTCTTATCTGGCCATGGAACGCTTGTCTTGATGTCCTAAGACTGACTTGTAAGTTTCCTCGAACCATGGCCGTCCCAATGATCCTATTAAGGATCCGGGATGTTACAGTCTCATTCTGTCTGAGACAAAGGACACACGTCCTAAACAAAGGGATGCCCCAATGAGAACCGAGGGTCCAAGCCGGAAAAAGGCTCGGTTGTGGTGGTTTAGTATCTCAGGCAAGGAGAACGGTTTAGGAGAGAGGAGGCCGTGTGGTTATGGATACCCAGGGCATAGAGAAAGGTCTGGAGAAGGACTCCAACCCCGTGGTTCAGTAGTGAGATAGGGTCAGTGGGGTAACCACCGACTCATCGGCTAAGAAAACCGGACAGTCCGAACCGCTCTAGCCATGGGCGTTTGGGTTATGTTCTATTCATCTTATTCTTTTCATCTAATTCTTCTTTTACTCCTCCTGTACATTGGTGTGGCCTTGTTGATATTTTGGGATTGGTTATATCCGTGGTTCTGGATGACTAATGCGGTTCCGATTGGATAGGGGCGCGCATGATCTGACTGGCCTCAGGTGATCCGATTGGATAGGGGCCGTTCTGTTCTGTACTGAACGGTTGCAACGCTTCCCTAAACAGTCACAATGGTTCATGACTTGTGTAGGTTAAGGCGTGGTCCTTTGGCCATAGGCCGGACACATGCACGGACTAGAGAGTCCATACGGACGGTTAGGTCAAACGGTGGGAACATCTGAATGGGTGCGAGTTGCCAAGGGCAATGAGTTGCCAAGAGGCACGTGTGTCCAAAGGGTACTAGTTCCCAAAGGGTGTGAGTGCCAAACGGTGCCATTGGTTCAAGGCTTAGGCCGAACCAAGTGGACAGTCCGCGGCTGCATAGTCGAACAGACAGACGGTTAGTTTAACCGGAGTGTTGTGTAGCAAGGTCTGATCGGTTGCAAGGAAATCCAGTTTGGGTTGGATCAGGTAAGAAGGTCCGTAAGCCTTTGGGCCGGACTTATAACTGGCCGATCGCACCTAGATCTTAACAAGACGGTTAGACGGGACTATGTACGATCCGGCTATGGTTGGATGGTTCTAGCCGCAAAGGCTAAGTAGGATATCTTATAATCAACTTTGGGTTGGTGAGTAGGATAGGCGCCATATGCCTTATCTAGGGAGTAGACCCACATGATGACAATGGAAGGCCGGTTATGTTAATACCTGACAAGTAGGCGATGGCTTTTCAAGTCTAGTGGTCGGATCATGTTTCATGACAATGGTCCGATGGCCGAACACTAGTATGGACAGTCACGTTGCTGGAGTAAGAGTATTGATGTGATGCTTCTAGATATCAACCTTGGTGTTGACAGCTTCGAGATTGGCTAAGAGTCATTACCATAGATCCTGAGCCTAAGTGTGTGGCTAGTACTATGTGTCGTAGACCATAGATCCTGAGCCTAAGTGTGATTGTTCAAGGAAGGCCGTGTAAGATCTAATCATGGTTGAGTATGGACGACCTGACCTCTGAATGATGGTTCAAGGTGTCGGTCCTAACCTGATTAATGAATGCATCGGTTGGTATTAACAAATCATATCTGTTGTCTGGGTTAAGTCCCAAGGCCGATCAGGCCAGATGATGACTCATCAGTTCCAAGTCATGTGAGGAAGGTTGGTTGATTGACTTAGGATCTAATGAGCTTTGTCAGTCCAGAAGATGGACTTGGTACTATTGCCTATAAGGTAAAAGGATTTCGGATTGTGCATGAGCCGAGAAAGGCCAGATGCAAACCTTATCCTTTCAAAGACTTCTCAAAGGTTACTTATGTCTGTGGGGATGGTTGGTTAATTGACTAAGTACCTAGGGGAGTTGTTTGATGCAGGAGTCACGATAAGGACCTTAAGTAAGATCATTGAGTGATTGGGGTCCACCTGTCAAGAAAGAGCAATTTGAGTCAATGGAGGACCGATGAGCTAATAAGCTCCATAGATGTGGCAAAGGTATGATCTAGCATTTAATTATGTAGATCTAGATAGAATGGTTTAGGGGAATGGAACCTCAAAATCGTATGGCTTGGTTTGGGTTTAGGATTGACCTTTAAGCTAATTGGTAGTTGAGTAAACTGACCAAGGCTAAGGTGATTCGACCAGACAAGTGTTAGATTGGTTTTAGACCAATGGTTAACTAGAGAATAATCCGCTGCGTATCTGTTGAATGGATTGTTGGGGTCAAAATCAGTCACGACGGAATCAATGCCTGAAAGACCGTATAAATCAGCATGAACGTTTTTACGAAAAAAGTAATCTTCGTAAAGATATCTTGCCAAAGAGCCTTGCGGTAAAATCTTGTTCAAATCTCAATCGAACCACTAAATACTGATTGTCCGAAGGAAACAGACATTTTCGGCCGCGGACAAGCTCGAGTACGGCAATCGGACCACGGACAAGCCAAGCTCGATCGATACGCGGTGACCAAGCATGCACACAGCTCGGTCGCTACGTAGCGACCGACCGTCCATCCCGCTCGGTCGCTACATAGCAAACGAACTCGAGCCAAGCTCGGTCGCTACGTAGCGACCGAGCGTCCGTCCTGCTTGGTCGCTACATAGCGACCGAGCTCGAGCCAAGCTCGGTCGCTACGTAGCGACCGAGCATCCGTCCCGCTCGGTCGCTACGTAGCGACCGAGCTCAGCCAAGCTCGGTCGCTATGTAGCGACCAAGCGTCTGTCCCGCTCGGTCGCTACGTAGCGAACAAGCTCGAGCCAAGCTTGGTCGCTACGTAGCGACCGAGCATCCGTATCACTCGGTCGCTACGTAGCGACTGAGCGTGCGTTCTGTTCGGTCGTTACGTAGCGACCGAACTCTTCCAAAATGTCGATACGACACCAATTCATGCATTCTCGTCTATCCTACGATGCTATCTCCCGAAGATCGTAGCGAACTCAGTTCATGTCTTCCGACCATTCTAAGACATCAATCAAACTTTGCGGTAAAAACCGCGGAAAGTTCATTCTTTATCGAAAGAAGTCGTAATAAACGTTTCGAGTCGGAAGACGGCCCAAAGGAACCTAAGACACGACTCGAGGCCCAACTTACGATTTCTTAACTAAAAGCCCATAAACCGTATGACGGTTTACGCTTGGCGTGCAAGGAAGGATAAAAGTCAAGTTTCCACGGATAAATACGAAATTTTGAGGATAAATACGAAGATCGGAAAAAATGAAATATCTCCATTTTATGCTATGACGGCTTAAGGGCAGAAGAGTAAAAGCGTAAACCGACCTTGGAGCTAGTATATAAGGAGTCCTAGGCGAGAGACATGAAGAAGAACTTTTTAGACTCGGAATTCTCTGCACTTAGAAACTTTAGGCTTTATTCTCGACAAGTTCGAACATTCTATGACAGGCACTCAATTACTAGACGAACTCGCCCAGGCAGTTCGATCTCTTGTCCATCTCTATCAATTGAACTACGTTCGGCTTGATCCTCGAAAGGGGTACGTAGGCAGCCTTTAACAAGGTTCAGTCCGAAATCAATCAAAAACCTTTTCTGTATCTATTTCGTCTTTTGTTATCGAGCTGCGACTCAACTAGGTTTGACCTATTAGGCCGCTAGAACTAAGCAACTCGCTGACAGCCTTTGCGGCCAAAGCTTTCATGATCTCTTGTAATGATCGCAACGCTCTTACGCGGACTCGAAATAAGATCTACTGTTTTCTCTAAACTCGTTTGTTATCTTTTCGTGATTTCCACATATATTTGGTCACTTGTCGTTGGCTCTCGCAGAGATCCGGAACCTCTGGAAAATTAGGGTTTTCCTAGTTTCCTAATTTAAACGGAAATCGACAGTGTGAATTTCGGTTACCACAGTTTGGCGCTAGAAGGAGGGGGGGGGGTTACGGATTACTCTTACTCATGGCCACAAAACGCTTGATCGAAACAATGTCTGGATATATGAAAGACAAACTCGCAGCACTGACTGCTCCTATGGTTAACGCTTACGCAAACGCCGCATTGTTCAACAAAATTGAAAACTTAGTCGCGACCTTCCGCCACAGGAAGAGCACTAAAACATGCCCGCGATTTCTCTTTCTAAACATAAAGGGAAACGATAAATCTTATCAAACCCCGTAAGTTTGGCTCATTACCGAACAAAAGAAATCTCGATGCGTAAGAGTTTTACCAAAACACGTTTTCCTAAAACATTTCGGAAGGATAAAACTTGTTCTCCCAAAAACCGCTGAAAAACCCCTAGGTTAATCGCGGAAAAAGGAAACACAACAAAACGATTACACAGCTCGGTCGCTACATAGCGACCGACCACGCACACTGCTCGGTCGCTACGTTGCGACCGAGCACACACACGGCTCGGTCGCTACCTAGCGACCGAGCACGCACACTGCTCGGTCGCTACGTAGTGACCGAGCACGCACACGCTGCTCGGTTGCCACGTAGCGACCGAGCACACACATGGCTCGGTCGCTACGTAGCGACCGAGCATGCACACGCTACTCGGTCGCTACGTAGCAACCGAGCACACACACTGCTCGGTCGCTACGTAGCGACCGAGCACGCACACGCTGCTCGGTCGCTACGTAGCGCCGAGCACACACACGGCTCGGTCGCTACGTAGCGACCGAGCACACGCACTGCTCGGTCGCTACGTAGCGACCGAGCACGCACACGCTGCTCGGTCGCTACGTAGCGACCAAGCTCAAGCCAACTCTCCACTCGCTACACAGAGACCTGTAAGGCCTCAGAAAGGTCCTCCTTTGGGTTCTCTTTTGAATCCTCATCGAAACGCTTTTCATTTCGTCTCAATCTGAGTTTCCGTTGAGATTTTATCACGAAAACAAGTAGGACTCTTCTTGGCTTGCTTCCACTCGCTACGTAGCGACCTGTCAGACTGTCAGTCGCTACGTAGCGACCTGTAAGGCCTCAGAAAGGTCCTCCTTTGGGTTCTCTTTTGAATCCTCGTCGAAACGCTTTTCGTTTCGTCTCAATCGGAGTTTCCGTCGAGAATTTATGACGAAAACAAGTTGGACTCGTCTCGGCTGCCTTTCACTCGCTATAGCGACCGAGATGACATCCTCACTCGCTATAGCGACCCGCAGGCCTCAAAGGGGTCCTCCTTTACGTTCTCCTTTGAATCCTCATCGATACGCTTTTCGTTTCGTCTCAATCGGAGTTTCCGTCGAGAATTTACGACGAAAACAAGTTGGACTCGTCTCGGCTCCCTTTCACTCGCTATAGCGACCGAGATGACATCCTCACTCGCTATAGCGATCCGTCAGGCCTCAAAGGGGTCCTCCTTTACGTTCTCCTTTGTATCTTCATCAAAACGCTTTTCGTTTTGTCTCAATCGGAGTTTCCGTCGAGAATTTACGACGAAAACAAGTTGGACTCGTCTTGGCTCCCTTCCACTCGCTATAGCGACCGAGATGACATCCTCACTCGCTATAGCGACCTGTCAGGCCTCAAAGGGGTCCTCCTTTTCGTTCTCCTTTGAATCCTCATCGAAACGCTTTTCGTTTCGTCTCAATCGGAGTTTCCGTTGAGATTGTACGACAAAAACAAGTAAAACTCATCTTAAACTCCTTGGCTTGTTCCTGCTCGCCCTACCTCCATCTTTGCGTTCACTTTCGAATCTCGATCGAAACGTCTCTTGTTTCGCTTCGATTGAAGTTACCATTGAGACTTTATGATAAAAAAAAAACGCAAAGACCTGTTTTCTCGCATGGATTCAGATTAATCGTATATAGAACGACAATGGTTAACTTAACACCTTAGCCGCCTTAACTATACGATTACGTTGAACCTTTTTTTTTTTTTGACGTCGTATCTAAGGAGAAGATAACAGTCAAGTTCGGAAAATAAATGTCAAGTTTCAAAGGATAAACACCAATATCGGAAATGGCGAACATACACGAGAAGAGGAAAGTGAAATGAGCAAGCAAAACTGAGAAGAAACAAAACTGCATCTTCGAGAGAACTAAGGTATTTCCGACTTGAAATTTTTGTAATCAGACTTGGAATTTTCGCAGGAAATTACTTTGAGGCTGCCATAGAACTTTAGGGAACGTAAAACCTAGGCGGATAGTCTAGCGAACTAAGTTTTAAGCGATTTTCCTGTCTCGACATATTGTTCCATAATTGTTCATCCAGATCTTGCAAACCGATCTAAACGCTCCGAAAGTCGAGAAACGATCGCCACGCATATCAAGCTCGCTTCCTAAAGAGAGAAAAAGTAAGAGACATGAACGTCATCTTAAAACCGATTCATTTCTGGCAATTTTCTCGGAACCGACATATCCCAAGTCGTCAACTTGGAAACAACCAAATCACAGTCCAAGCGTCGTCTATAAATCGTCCCGAATTATCGATCATTCCAAACATCAGAAGAAGAAACGTACACAACCCTTCAAAGTATCGGTTCAACCGTTTTCTTTCGTAAAAAAAAGGGGGAGTAGGTACGTATACTATACTCGTATACTCCCAAACTTCAAAAACTTCTGCAAATCGTCAAGAATAGGCAAACGACAATCTTAATATTCGTCTAAACGCTAGCAACATATCCAGACGATCATGAACATAATCTCAAAAACCATACATCATTTCTTGTCGCAATCATGCGTACAGAAAACTTGTACCAATATCAAACTGAAACTCGACGATTAGCCAAAGTATTGAAGCCTTTTCCGGCTTCAGAAAGCTAGTTTCGTTTTAAAATTTTTTTTACGAGAAATCTTCAATCACCAAAGCATTTCTTTCAGTTTCCGTTGTACCAAGTAAGTCGCGGAAAAGCATCGAAAACATTTGCGACGAAGAAAACTCGAGAATAGATGTAGCATCGTGCACGTTAAAAGGAGCACTTTCCTCCCGATGGATAGCTAGATCCACCTCTGGTTGACCAATTCGTTCAAGAAACGAATGTGTCATGAGAATCCTCTCAAAAAACCTATGAAAAACGTTCTGCGACTAGATCGTATTGAAATAAACTTCGGTAACACTCCATGAGTAACTCCAAGCAACTTTCACCTAAGATCAAAATCACAGCAGGAACGTTTCTTATAAAACCCGCAGAAACAACGCTACTTTGACATATGTATACATATCAATGATTTACAACCTTCGTATAACCGGTTATATGATATGATAAATTATCGTATAGCCCACAGTTGGAAATCATATGATAAATTTTCCGTAACGAAACTAAGTCCTAACAACCAAACGGTTAACAGAAAATCTAAACTTTTCGAACATTGACCAAGTTCAAGACGCTCCTTCAAGCCCGCAACGTTTTAACCGTAATACACGGCATGTAAGAAAAAATTCGTAACAAAGCTTCTAGAGCTATACGAAACATCCTAAAGAAACCACGAAATAGATCTCGGAAGGCCAACACTTTAAAAAAACACTATGAAGGAAAACGCCTGTTCCCATGGACAAACTTACATGACACCTCAGTCATAATTCCTCGATCGCAAATAAAACTATTAGCATCCAAACAGGAACAACAATTTTGGCTGCGAACATTCGTAGTCAAACCAGAATGTTTCTCAAACGCAGGGCTAAGACTAAACCCTTGCAACATCGCGAAACACCTACAAGCCTGCGAACATTTCAAGCCCGAAACGCGGCATACGAAAGAATAACAAATCTTCAGCATCGCGAGACGTCGCAGACGCCTGAAGATTCGTTCTTCGACGAAATTTCCTTCCTCGATAAAAAGATTTTCTTGGAAGACCAGACAGTCATACGCACTAACATCTTCTCAAAACATATCCTTCGCGAAGACTCGAAACGGTATTTTTTACCATTAAGTTTGTTGCTGATCACAGCAAACTCTCAACGTCCTAAACACACTTAGCCATCTCGTAGAGATGACTCTCGTACATCCGACACAAGGATAATAGCGCTATAAAAGAAATCCGAAATTTTGGTCCAGCACTTCCGATCGCCAAAGAGATGCTCGATTCCAACCATACAAGTCGTATAAGCCGAGAACCTATCGCGGACTTTAAATCGGTATGGAATCAGGATGAAACTGAAAACGGGATACGTAAGTCGAATTAGTCATTGCACCCTCTAAAACCAGGAGTAAACCTAGGTCTTGCCCTAAACCCAGCGCACTGGTCTCTAACATCTCTAGGCATAGTATCAAACACACTGATATGAGATCCCAAAATTTGTCTCTTTGCCATTATTCGAGAATCTTCAGAAATCCCGCAAGTTTACACACTGCGGAAAACTCTCGAAACAGATTACGGATATAGCAGTTCACATTGAGTTAGATTACGAGATGACAACTCGTAGTCCTCCCTCTACACCCATACAAAATGCCATCGGCAGCAATACGCCTTATAATCGCTACATAAAAACTAGACCATAAAGGTCCCACTGGAAAACTAGTCATAAGAACCTTAACTCCAAGACGAACTACGAAAGGCTTGATCCCTTCAACAAGGATACGTAGCCAGCCGTCATAAGGCGCAGCCCCAATCTTATCGCGTTTTCTACTTTTAGGAGAGCGAGAAGATCACTTACCACAGACCTTTTCAACCATTAATTCCGCCTAACTCACCTAACTTGCCTAACTGGCCAAGCCACTCGCTAGAACCTCACGCTAGAAGCTCATGGTTCTAACGAGCTGGGGGGCTAACTGTTGGGGTCAAAATCGGTCACGACGGAATCAATGCCTGAAAGACCGTAAAAATCAGCATGAATGTTTTTACGAAAAAAGTAATCTTCGTAAAGATATCTTTACAAAGAGCCTTGCGGTAAAATCTTGTTCAAATCTCAATCGAACCACTAAATACCGATTGTCCGAAGGAAACAGACATGTATCCAATTCGGCCGCGGACAAGCTCGAGTACGGCAATCAGACCACGGACAAGCCAAGCTCGATCGATACGCGGCGACCAAGCATGCACACAGCTCGGTCGCTACGTAGCGACCGAGCGTGCGTTCTGTTCGGTCGTTACGTAGCGACCGAACTCTTCCAAAACGTCGATACGACACCAATTCATGCATTCTCGTCTATCCTACGATGCTATCTCCCGAAGACCGTAGCGAACTCAGTTCATGTCTTCCGACCATTCTAAGACATCAATCAAACTTTGCGGTAAAAACCGCGGAAAGTTCATTCTTTATCGAAAGAAGTCGTAATAAACGTTTCGAGTCGGAAGACGGCCCAAAGGGACCTAAGACACGACTCGAGGCCCAACTTACGATTTCTTAACTAAAAGCCCATAAACCGTATGACGATTTACGCTTGGCGCGCAAGGAAGGATAAATGTCAAGTTTCCGCGGATAAATACGAAATTTTGAGGATAAATACGAAGATCGGAAAAAATGGAATATCTCCATTTTATGCTATGATGGCTTAAGGGCAGAAGAGTAAAGCGTAAACTGACCTTGGAGCTAGTATATAAGGAGTCCTAGGCGAAAGACATGAAGAAGAACTTTTTAGACTCGGAATTCTCTGCACTTAGAAACTTTAGGCTTTATTCTTGACAAGTTCGAACTTTCTATGACAGGCACTCAATTACTAGACGAACTCGCCCAGGCAGTTCGATCTCTTGTCCATCTCTATCAATTGAACTACGTTCGGCTTGATCCTCAAAAGGGGTATGTAGGCAGCCTTTAACAAGGTTCAGTCCGAAATCAATCAAAAACCTTTTCTGTATCTATTTCGTCTTTTTTATCGAGCTGCGACTAAACTAGGTTTGAGCTATTAGGCCGCTAGAACTAAGCAACTCGCTGACAGCCTTTGCGGCCAAAGCTTTCATGATCTCTTGTAATGATCGCAACGCTCTTACGCGGACTCGAAATAAGATCTACTGTTTTCTCTAAACTTGTTTGTTATCTTTTCGTGATTTCCACATATATTTGGTCACTTGTCGTTGGCTCTCGCAGAGATCCGGGACCTCTGGAAAATTAGGGTTTTCCTAGTTTCCTAATTTAAACGGAAATCGACAGTGTGAATTTCGGTTCCCACATGGATCTAAGCTATTAATGACTAAGAAAGTCTTTAGCTAAGATATAAGTTAGCCGTCGCCTTTAGGCGATATTATAAATAAAAGGGCAAAAATTAAGAGGTTCGGCCAGGAAGTGGACCGAGCGACGTAAGACTTCGACCACGGCCTAGTCGGCTGGATCGGGGTGTTACAAGTTGGTATCAGAGCCAGGTCGATCCTGTTTAGGACAACGCTCTAAGATGTTGGTTTCCAAACTACAATTATTTCTGAAAACTATGATGACTATGAAATCTTAGTTGGGGTGAGCCAATAAAGAGTTGAGGTAAGCTAGGGTATCATGCTTGTGAATGTGGGAGTTCTAAGATGAACCGGCTTAGCTAAGATACATTTTCCAAGGGCAAGATCCTAAAAATCGAAAGGTTGGTCGATCTAGTTATTTAGAAGTAATAGACGGGTTGGAAGGGATGGAAGAAATGCAAAACTTGTTTATGGATTACCTGGACAAGGGAAGTAACATGGACCAGAGAGTGGCATAGGTTGAAATAAACGTGCAGCACTCTACTGAAGTTAAGTGTTATCCCTTGATGGTCGTTCATAATAAGTAAAGCATATGCAATGTTAAATCTGACTCAAAGGAGACACTACATGACCAGTACACGAGTGGACTTGTGATCAGATGTATCAGCTAGGACTCGGTATAAGTCAAGGTAGGTTTCCTTAGATCTAGTTGGATGGAATAAATCAATTCCAATCGGAATCCATCCAAAGAAAGAATGAGGAAACTCAGGGTGTTCATTCCAATCATTGGAAGAACATGATGTTAAGTATCTTAGTATGATGGGGATTGAGGATATTATAATTGCTGTTGTGAATGGTGTGAACATTCGCAATAGTAAGACGATTAGGAGAATGGTATGGGACGTTTTCCAAATGTGTGATCAAACCAAAATCCTACTCATCTAGGTACCCACTGGAAGTGGAAGTATTGAAGTTATTGGCAATGCGTTGAGGGATGTTATGGGACGTCCTTCATGGTATGGTCATGACCAAAGTATTTTCCATAAGATAATGGTATATGATTACAACAAGATGTTGTGAATCAGTCTCAGGTAGTTTATGTTTACGGTTGAGTGGCATGGGAAACAAGGCAGTCCACTAAAGCTTGGTCGCTTAGGGATTTGCAGAAGTCTACCAGGACTCAACAGAAATAAGCATTACGCCTTAAGGATCCATATGGGATCGGATAGGGCTCGACCAGTATGGCGAGTTACCTAGCAGATGGACCAAGGTGGTATGCAATCGAGTCCTGAGATGGACCAGGGTTGGCTTACCTAAACGAGTTCATATCTGCTAGGGCCCTCAAGCAGAAATGCTTGGTCTGGAACCTAAAATTGTCTAGGGGATTCTGATGAGGGGTCTCTGATAGGAACCCTCATGGTCGGTGGGGTAAAAACCCATGTACTTTCCGACGCAGGGGCTACGCATAGGTTTTGTGTGTCCGGGACTGGTCGGAAAGGGTCTGTTCTGTCTGTACGCTGGTGATAATTTTGGGATAGTGAGGGCAGCCGGTGGGAAAGCCAGGAACTCACTAGGTCTCGTGTTGAATATCCCAGTGCAGATCCAGGGAAAGGTCTTCCCTGTGAATCTGGTCTGTGTTCACCTAATGAATCAAGAAAAGATCTTAGGTATGGACTGGTTGGGAAAGTATCGGGCCACTCACGATTGCCATAAGGGTCGTGTGCAATTGGAGTCTGGGTTGTACCCGATACAGTACCAAGGTCTGTGTCCGGCTCATGAGAAGTAGTGGTTTCAGCAGTTCAAGCGATTTGGATGCTGGAACAGGGTTGTTAGCCATTTTGCCTACAATTACATCTACAGAGCCTGACAGTTGCGGTTCTCTGTTAGACCCAGGCGGGGATTCGTTGGTATCTGAGTTCCTAGATGTGTTCTGTTCGCTACAGAGTATCCCCTCTGATAGGTCGGATCCATTTATGATTGAACTGGAACCAATGACAGCACCGCTATCCTAGAGTCCGTTTCTTTGGCTCCGGCCAAGATGGCAGAGCCGAAGTTGACCATGTCCGAGTGAGGACCATGGTCGCAGTACAACCAAGTCGGAGTTTGACCTACGGTTGAGAATGATCAAGTCCAGTAATGGACGAGGATCAGGCCACGACCTACTCGGAGATGGACCTATGGTCGGGGTGAAACGGTCGAGTCCCTGACTGGACCAGGACCGGAATACGATCACGTCCGTAAATCGACTAGGATTGAATTATGACAATGTCCAGTGAAGGACATAAGTCAAGTCTGAGGCGTTTTTAGTCTGGATGGACTAAGATCGCAATGTGGCCAAGCCTGAAAAGGTTGTGGCTGGTTAAGGGGATGATCTAGTACGTTGTGGCTGAGGTCATGAACCTTATTGTCCATGAAAGATAAAAGAACCATAACGATCTGTTAGGACTCGTTGTAGGACGAACAGCCTAAAGATTGTAACGAGTTCCTGAGGAGTTGACTTGTACATCGAGTGGCGTGGGGATTGGCCAAATCTACTAAGGCTCGAGTATGCAGCATGTTCCTAGGGACTGGTTATGATCTAGTCATGGACTATGATCAGAGATAGAATAAAATCTGAAGAAGATGATATTCAAAAGAAAGACATGGACTTGTTGGATACTTGGATCGCAACCTGGAGAGTTCGTCCAATGACACAAGGAATGCATTTGGATGGAATTACAAGTATCACTTGATTGGATGCTTGATGGACCCTCCACTGTGGTCGAAGTAAACAAGTAAGGGTGCCATAAGCAAAACCAGAAAGGACCACTTGATAGGATTTTTGTGGTTAAATCCTTATCAAGTGGGGGAGACTTCTACAACGATGGTCAAAGGAATTTGATCGTCGAAGTGGTCATTTGGTGGTTTTATATCACTCAAATTACCCTAAAGAGTGTTACTCTCATCAAAAGAGGTTCAGATGTAGTACTTAGGGATCAAATCCACAGAGACTCTAGGATTACTCAACAGATTTAAATAATTAGAAATGAAGATAGACTAAAAGGTTTTAATAGTTTTAAAAGCAGTAAATGATAAATCGAAAACAATAGTGATTCAATAGATTGAATTGAAGTGGTTTCAGAATGGGAAAACAGCTAGATTCAGGTAATTCTCAGGTATAAAAAGTATGCACTTAGTTTAGACTAAAGGGTATGATAGTTTTTGAACGAAACAATGATTTAACTGGCTAGGTTATCTTCGCTAGATCTCGGATCTCAACTATCGTATTTTGATCTCGAGAGAGTGTCGATCGATGTGACTCGATGTACATCGACCGATACACCTTTGTAATGATCGAACGACGGAATGATAGCTGCGTGGATCGATGGTTATTCTAGCGAGCTTTGCGAACGGGTTTAACTTGTTATCTAACCTTCTTAGACCAACTGTCGTTGCACCTGAGTTGGTTAGATCACGCAAGTGGGGTCAGGAATTGAGGGGAAACGGTTAGTTGGACTCAATTAATCCTAAGATCTAAAATGAAGGTGATCAATCTCAATTTTAGCATTAAGTTCACAAGCAATGAAAGAACAATCAAAACACCTTTTATATAGTCATATTAGCAGTACATAATTTCAACCATGGTGAGAAACCTAAATCTAACAATTGGTTTACTCAAACATATTCATGAGAGACAAAGTCATGATGGTGTGAAATAAACTCAAATGAAACATAGAACACAAATAGACAGAGTAATAGAAATAAAGGAGTTCAAGATCTTCTCTGTTTTGCGGTCTCAGATCTATCTCTCCAATCCTAAGCTCTCCTAATGGTAGCCAAAATGCTCATTTTTCCAAACTAGGTCTTTTTGCAAGTGTCTGCTAAAAATGATACAAAACCCTAGTCCATATAGCCTAACAGGCGGCTAGGGACTTAAGTTGTAAATAATAGATCTTCTGGGAAATGAAATCTTTTAATTTACGATTTCATTCGTGTGACTGGGCATCGATCGATGCACATGTATGTTTGTCGATCGATGGTAAGTGATTATGATCGACCGATGTTGCTCTTCAAGCGTCGATCGATTTTCCTTGCGTAAAAGCATTCCAAAATGTCCCAAAGGTATCATTTCCTTCCATCAGGTGAATAAACCTGTATTTGCTTTGAAAAGGCTCTAAAACATGATTAATACATCATAAAACCTTTATATACCATGTATAAAAACGGGTGAAAATCATGGTATATCATGGTTCTGAATCAAGCTTGTTTTATTCCCTGCTCAAGACTAGGATAAGTCGGTTGGAAAATTTTGACTTGGGACAAGATATAATCACCACCGGATTTGAGGACGAATCCATTTCAAGTGGGGGAGACTTGTAACATCCCCGATCCTAGATAAGGACCGTCGGGACGGCCATGGTTCGAGGAAACGAACCTGCCGGTCTTAAGACCTTAAGGCTAGCGTTCCATGGCCAAGATAGAAGGTTAAGGACGTCAGGATGCTGAGACTTAACCTTATAAGAGAAAGAAGTCAGCTAGGATAAGCTGTACCGAAACTGGGTGATGCTTACGGGAAGCTCGATCAGCTAGATGTAGCTCGGTCAAGCTCAGCCTAGCTCGTTCCAAGTTAAGTTTGCTCAACCATCTGGACTACTAGTTCACTCAGCTGACGCAGCTGGGAGTCAGCTCATCTCAGCTCGATGGACTGTTTGGGTTTTGGGCCGATGGTCCGGGTCCAGGTCAGTGGCGGGCCAAGAGGTATGGCCAAGTGGTCCATGAGTCGTTGGGCTCTTGTGGGCTGGCCGTGGGCTTGGGGTACCAAGTCTGGGTTTGGGTTGGACGTGCATATAAGGTCTGGAACCTTCCGTTTCCGAACAGGTACGATCTGGACCGTTGATTGTAATCGATGGCCAAGATCTGTCCCAAAAGACGCTTCGAAGGGCTGTGTCCCTTCGCACATGACCTTTGGTTGCCTATATAAAGGATGCACGACCAGATATCAATTCATTCATTCTCATTCAGTCTCATTCTGTCTGAGACAAAGGACACACGTCCTAAACAAAGGAATCCCCCAATAAGAACCGAGGGTCCAAGCCGGAAAAGGCTCGGTTGTTGTGGTTTAGTATCTGCGGCAAAGAGAACGGTTTAGGAGAGAGGAGGCCGTGTGGTTATGGATACCCAAGGCATAGAGAAAGGTCTGGAGAAGGATTCCAACCCCGTGGTTCAGTCAGATAGGGTCAGTGGGGTAACCACCAACTCATCGGCTAAGACAATCCGACAGTCCGAACCGGTCTAGCCATGGGCGTTTGGGTTATGTCCTATTCTTCTTATTCTTTTCTTCTAATTTTTCTTCTATTCCTCCCGTACATTGGCGTGGCCTTTTTGATATGTTGGGATTGGTTATATCCGTGGTTCTGGTTGAGTAATGCGGCCGCGGTCCATAACCGACGAGTTAGGCGCGCACATGATCTGACTGGCCTCTGGTGATCCGATTGGATAGGGGCGGTCCTGTTCATTTCTGAACGGTTGCAACCCTTCCCTAAACAGTCACAATGGTTCATGACTTGTGTAGGTTAAGGCGTGGTCCTTTGGCCACAGGCCGGACACACGCACGGACTAGACAGTCCATACGGACGGTTAGGTCAAACGGTGGGAACATCTGAATGGGTGCGAGTTGCCAAGGGTCATGAGTTACCAAGAGGCACGTGTGTCCAAAGGGTACTAGTTCCCAAAGGGTGTGAGTTCCAAATGGTGCCATTGGTTCAAGGCTTAGGCCGAACCAAGTGGACAGTCCGCGGCTGTATAGTTGAACGGACAGAAGGTTAGTTTAACCGGAGTGTTGTGTAGCAAGGTCTGATCGGTTGCCAGGCAATCCGGTTTGGGCTTGGGCCTTACTCGGTGGTATAGATCCAGGTAAGAAGGTTCGTGAGCCTTTGGGCCGGACTTATAACTGGCCGATCGCACCTAGATCTTAACCAGACGATTAGACGGGACTATGGTTGATCCGGCTATGGTTGGATGGTTCTAGCCGCAAAGGCTAAGTAGGATATCTTACAATCAACTTTGGGTTGGTGAGTAGGATAGGCGCCATATGCCTTATCTAGGGAGTAGACCCACATGATGGCAATGGAAGGCCGGTTATGTCAATACCTGACAAGTAGGCGATGGCTTATGAAGTCTAGTGGTCGGATCATGTTTCATGACGATGGTTCGATGGCCGAACACTAGTATGGATAGTCACGTTGCTGGAGTGAGAGTATTGATGTGATGCTTCTAGATATCAACCTTGGTGTTGACAGCTTCGAGATTGGCTAAGAGCCATGACGAAGTGTGTGGCTAGTACTATGTGTCGTAGACCATAGATACTGGGCCTAAGTGTGATTGTTCAAGGAAGGCCGTGTAAGATTTGATCATGGTTGAGTATGGACGACCT
>NW_022610309.1:0-5000 GCF_000309985.2 Brassica rapa | reverse complement strand
CAGGGCTCTCACCCTCTCTGGCGCCCCTTTCCAGGGAACTTGGGCCCGGTCCATCACTGAGGACGCTTCTCCAGACTACAATTCAAACGTCAAAGACGTCCATTTTCAAGCTGGGCTCTTCGCGGTTCGCTCTCCGTTTCTAAGGGAATACTTGTTAGTTTCTTTTCCTCTGCTTATTGTTATGCTTAAACTCAGCGGGTGATCCCGCCTGACCTGGGGTCGCGTTGAGGACTTTGGGTCATCAAGAGGTTTTGGACCGGAACGTCTGACTATATGACGAGAATTGAATTCACCACCGCATGTCAAGACGCTCCTGGCATCCTTAGCTCGGATTTTGGCCAACCACGTGCGGTAACACACGAGAGATCAGCTTCCATCCCATATCCTCGAGAGACTCGATGGTTGACAGGATTCAAAGACTCGATGGTTGACAGGATTCTGCAATTCATACCAAGTATGGCATTTTGCTACGTTCTTCATCGATTCGAGAGCCGAGATATCCATTGCCGAGAGTCGTTTTATACTTTACATTGCAGCACTGCTTCCAAACAAACAACATCTCCGGGTTGGCGAAAGCAGGCTGTTTAGTTGCATTTTCCATGACACTTTTCGTGTCGGGGTTTAGTGATATCCGGAAGCTATGCGTACAATCCAAATACTTCGAATTTGAATCTAATTTTTTGCATGCTTAATAAGAATGGTTAAAGCTATTTTCTGGTAAATTTTCATGATTTTCTTTTGCTTCTAACCATGTCTTTAGCATGCTACAAAGTCCGGAGTTTCGTGGTCTAAACGAATATCTACAGCAACTTTTGATCAACACTTGACATCCTAAACTCTTTGTTAACATATTTTTGATGTTTCCTTTCAGAAAACTTTCTTCAAAAATATTAATTTTTTAATTTTTGGCTTCTCGGGTGATTTTGGTTGTCCGTGGGTGATTTTGGCCCACGTGGGCTGTCTGTTCAGTACACACAGGACGTCCGTGTGTGTCCGTCAGCACATACAGGACGTCCGTGGCTGTCCGTGTGTGTCCATCAGCACACACAGAACGTTTGTGGCTGTCCATCAGTACACATATTAGCACGCTGGTCCTAGAAATCAGCACACTGGCCCTTCCCATGGACTGTTTGGGTGATTTTGGCTCACGTGGGCTGTCGGTTCAGTATATACAGGACGTCCGTGGGTGTCCACCAGCACACACATGACGTCCGTAGCTGTTTGTTGCTGTCCATCAGCACACACAGGACGACTGTGGCTCTCCGTGTGTGTCTCTGTGTGTCCGTCAGCACACACAGGTTGTCCGTGGCTGTCAATCAGTACACATATCAGCACGTTGGTCCTTGGACTCAGCACGCTGACCCTTCCCGTGGACTGTTCGGGTGATTTTGGCCCACGTGGGCTGTTTGTTCAGTACACACAGGACGTCCATGGGTGTCTGCCAGAACAGACAGGTCGTCCGTGGCTGTCCGTGGCTGTCCATGTTGTCCGTGTGTGTCCGTCAGCAAACACAGGACATCCGTGGCTGTCCATCAGTACACATATCAGCACGCTGGTCCTTGGACTCAGTACGCTGGCCCTTCCCGTGGACTGTTCAGGTGATTTTGGCCCATGTGCGCTGTCTGTTCAGTTCACACAGGATGTCTGTGTGTGTAGGTCAGCACACACAGGACGTCCGTGTGTGTCCGTCAGAACACACATGACGTCTGTGGCTGTCCATCAGTACACATATCAGCACGCTGGTCCTTCCCTTGGCTGATTTTGGAAAACCATAGACTGTCTGTGGGTGTCCGTGTGTGTCCGTCTGTGTCCGTCAGCACACATAGGACGTCTGTGGCTGTCCATCAGTACACATATCAGCACGTTGGTCCTTGGACTCAGCACGCTGGCCCTTCCCGTGGACTGTTTGGGTGATTTTGGCCCACGTGGACTGTCTGTTCTGAACACACTGGACGTCTGTGGGTGTCCGCCAGCACACACAGGACGTTCGTGGCTGTCCGTCAGCACACACAAGACGTACATGGCTGTCCGTGTGTGTCCGTGTGTGTCCGTGGGTGTCCGCCAACACACACAGGACGTCTGTGGGTGTCCATGGCTGTCCGTCAGCACACACAGGACGTCCGTGTGTGTCCGTCAGCACACACAGAACGTCTGTGGGTGTCCGTCAGCGCACACAGGACGTCCGTATGTGTCCGTGTGTGTCCGTCAGCGCACAGACGACGTCTGTGGCTGTCCATCAGTACACATATCAGCACGCTGGCCCTTCCCGTGGATTGTCTGGGTGATTTTGGCCACGTGGGCTGTGTGTTCATAACACACACAGGACACCTGTGGGTGTCCACCAGCACACACAGGACGTCCGTGGCTGTCCGTCAGCACACACAGGACCTCTGTGTGTGTCCGTGTGTGTCCGTCAGCGCACACAGGACGTCCGTGGCTGTCCATCAGTACACATATCAGCACGCTGGTCCTTGTACTCAGCACGCTGGCCCTTATCGTGGACTGTCTGGGTGAGTTTGGCCCACGTGGGCTGTGTGTTCAGTACACACAGGACGTCCGTGGGTGTCCACCAGCACACACAGGACGTCCGTGGCTGTCCGTCAGCACACACAGGACGTCCGTGGCTGTCCGTGTGTGTCCTTGTGTGTCCGTGTGTGTTCGTCAGCACACACAGGACGTCTGTGGCTGTCCATCAGTTCACATATCAGCACGCTGGTCCTTAGACTCAGCACGCTGGCCCTTACCGTGGAATGTTCGGTTGATTTTGGCCCACGTGGGCTGTCTGTTCAGTACACAGGACGTTTGGGGGTGTCCGACTGCACGCCAATGACGTCCGTGTGTGTCCGTCAGCACACACAGGACGTCTATGGCTGTCCGTGTGTGTCTCTGTGTGTCCGTCAGCACACACAGGTTGTCCGTGGCTGTCCATCAGTACACATATCAGCACGTTGGTCCTTGGACTCAGCACGCTGACCCTTCCCGTGAACTGTTCGGGTGATTTTGGCCCACGTGGGCTGTTTGTTCAGTACACACAGGACGTCCATGGGTGTCTGCCAGAACAGACAGGTCGTCCGTGGCTGTCCGTGGCTGTCCATGTTGTCCGTCAGCAAACACAGGACATCCGTGGCTGTCCATCAGTACACATATCAGCACGCTGGTCCTTGGACTCAGTACGCTGGCCCTTCCCATGGACTGTTCAGGCGATTTTGGCCAACGTGCGATGTCTGTTCAGTACACACAGGATGTCCGTGTGTGTAGGTCAGCACACACAGGACGTCCGTGTGTGTCCGTCATAACACACATGACGTCTGTGGCTGTCCATCAGTACACATATCAGCACGCTGGTCCTTCCCTTGGCTGATTTTGGAAAACCATAGACTGTCTGTGGGTGTCCGTGTGTGTCCGTCTGTGTCCGTCAGCACACACAGGACGTCTGTGGCTGTCCATCAGTACACATATCAGCACGTTGGTCCTTGGACTCAGCACGCTGGCCCTTCCCGTGGACTGTTTGGGTGATTTTGGCCCACGTGGGCTGTGTGTTCTGAACACACAGGACGTCTGTGGGTGTCCGCCAGCACACACAGGACGTCACTGGCGGTCCGTCAGCACACACAGGACGTCCATGGCTGTCCGTGTGTGTCTGTGGGTGTCCACCAACACACACAGGACGTCTGTGGGTGTCTGTTCAGTACACACAGGATGTCCGTGTGTGTAGGTCAGCACACACAGGACGTCCGTGTGTGTCCGTCAGAACACACATGACGTCTGTGGCTGTCCATCAGTACACATATCAGCACGCTGGTCCTTCCCATGGCTGATTTTGGAAAACCATAGACTGTCTGTGGGTGTCCATGTGTGTCCGTCTGTGTCCGTCAGCACACACAGGACGTCTGTGGCTGTCCATCAGTACACATATCAGCACGTTGGTCCTTGGACTGAGCACGCTGGCCCTTCCCGTGGACTGTTTGGGTGATTTTGGCCCACGTGGGCTGTGTGTTCTGAACACACATGACGTCCGTGGGTGTCCGCCAGCACACACAAGACGTCTGTGGCTGTCCGTCAGCACACACAGGACGTCCATGGCTGACCGTGTGTGTCCGTGGGTGTCCGCCAACACACACAGGACGTCTGTGGCTGTCCATGGCTGTCCGTCCGCACACACAGGACGTCCGTGTGTGTTCGTCAGCACACACAGAACATCCGTGTGTGTCCGTGTGTGTCCGTCAGCGCACACAGGACGTCCGTGGCTGTCCATCAGTACACATATCAGCACGTTGGTCCTTGGACTCAGCACGCTGGCCCTTACCGTGGAATATTCGGGTGATTTTGGGCCACATGGGCTGTCTGTTCAGTACACACAGGACGTTTGGTGGTGTCTGACAGCACACCCAGGACGTCCGTGTGTGTCCATTAGCACACACATGACGTCTGTGGCTGTCTGTGTGTGTCCGTGTGTGTCCGTTAGCACACACAGGACATCCGTGGCTGTCCATCAGTACACATATCAGCACGGTTGTCCTTGGACTCAGCACGCTTGTTCAGTACACACAGGGCGTCTGTGGATGTCCGCCAGAACAGACATGACGTCTGTGGCTGTCTGTGTGTGTCCATGTGTGTTCGTGTGTGTCCGTCAGCACACACAGGACGTCTGTGGCTATCCATGAGTACACATATCAGCACGTTGGTCCTTGGACTCAGCACGCTGGCCCTTCCCGTGGACTCTTCGGGTGATTTTGGCCCATGTGGGCTGCTTGTTCAGTACATACAGGTCGTTCGTGGGTGATACAGGCCGGTAAACAGACTGCACGGACGGACGGTCTGAGGTTCGAGGACTCGGACTGGACAGGACGGACGGACGGCTATGGGACGGCTAGACGGTCGCGATGGGTTGGGAGTTGGCCGGTCTGGTTCCTGAAACAAAAGAGCCTATTTTTATGAGTTTTTTGAATCAAAATAAGGAACAGGAAGAAAACAAAATGATCAATGAAGAACAGAAGTAA
>NW_022610308.1:0-71591 GCF_000309985.2 Brassica rapa | reverse complement strand
AAGCTAGGGATAGGGTTATCCAGGATCAGGAATCTGGAAGAAGAGAGTCTTCCAATCCGACTAGTGAAGCTGAAAGAACAACTCTCTTGATCATGAGAGGGGGAATGGAATGAATCTCATGAGCAAGTGCATAATCAAGATTCAGGCCAGCATAATCAAGAGGTGACACAGGAAGTAAGAGAGTGGTGCTCAGTCTAGTGGAGATGGCAAAGAGAGTCTAATGGCTCAGATGAGAGTGGTACTCAGTCTAGTGGAGATTGGGAAGTGGATCCTGATGGGTCAATGAGAGTGGTGCTCAATCAAGTGAAGATGGGCAAGAGCCACAAGAAGAACAAGTTCAGGAGCTGAGGAGGAGCACAAGGGTGAAGAGAGATGCTTCCAACTGGGTAAACACGAGAGTGTACTACAATGCCCAGGCTGTGGAGCATCCTTCTCAAGCTATGTGTTCCTTTGCAGAGTTTCCGACGAGCATATAGCCTTCACAGTAAGCTTGGATGAGAGCTATATTCCAAGGACATATGAAGAAGCTATGGCTTTAAAGGAGTGGAGAGATTCAGTTGCTGATGAGTCCGGAGCCATGATTAAGAATGAAACATGGTATGAGAGTGAGCTGCCTAAAGGGAAGAAGGCAGTGACTAGTAAATGGGTGTTCACAATCAAGTTTCATCTGATGGAAGAATAGAGAGGCGCAAGTCTAGGTTGGTGGCAAAAGAGGATTTACTCAGACATATGGTGAGTGTTGACATGAAGAATAAAGCAAGAAGATAGGAACTTGGAGAACAAGGCTGTCCGTACAACCTAAGAGTGACTTGCAAGGAAAGGAAGCAAGTCATGAGTTAACCAACTCGGTCAAGTGATTAAAAGATCTCCTAGTGAGTGGGAATGTCGACATGTATCCGTTGAAGAGAAGTGAGTGGAGGAGTCACGGGTGTGTCTAAGAGAAGAGAGAGGGAGCTGACCGTTGGGAGCTGTCACTATCCCTCTTGCTGAACGAGCCATCCGCGGATCTGCCTCCTCTTTGTTTATTCTTTCCCTTGTACTATCTTCTCATTGTTTATGCATTCTTGTATGTCTTTAAATACCCTGTCATGTGTAACAAATCAAGTAAGGAAACTTATTCTCCTTCTATTCTCTTTGTCACACTCTCACGGAAACTCTCTCCATCTCTTACTCTTCTCTCTTAATCTCTCCTTAATCTTCTAAAACTCTCATGGTATCAGAGCAGCTGTGCTCTTGAGACCTAAATCTCTTTTTCTTCCGCGAACTCTCTGTGTTTTATTTCTATTTTTGGCAAAGTTCATCCTGTTCTTGAGGTGTTCTTCAATCTCATTTCCAGAATTTGCCAAAAATAGCAAAGTTCATCCAAAACTTTCGTTCCTCTTTCTCTCTTGATGGATACCTCCGAGAATCCAAAGATGGTGATGATACCAGTTACTCTCAAGGTCCTAACTACCTGACATGGGCAAGACTTGCCAAAACAGCTCTCGGAGGCAGAGGCCTTTGGGAGATTGTTGAAGAAGGCCGCCCCACCAAGAAGACTGTTCTAGGAGAGGATGGCAAAGAAGTGGTGGTTGCGGATGCTGGGGATAAGAAGAAAGGTCAGGAGGACCTCATGGTGTTGTCTATCATCCAGAATAGCCTCGCCCCTTCTCTCCAAGAGGCTTATGCATTCTGTGAAACTTCCAAGGAGCTGTGGGATACTCTCAAGAAGGTGTATGCCAACAAATCCAACATCAGCAAGGTGTATGAAGTAAAAGGAGCAATCAACTCTCTAAGTCAAGAGGACACAGACTTTGATGCTCATTTTGGGAAGTTCCGGTCTCTATGGGCTGAACTAGAGATGCTCAGACCCGCAACAATTGATCCGGATGTTCTACATGAAAGAAGGGAGCAAGATAAGGTCTTTGCCTTGCTGCTCACTCTCAACCCAGGGTATGATGACCTTATTAGGCACATACTGAGGAACAAGGAGCTTCCATCTCTAGATGAAGTGTGTGCTGAGATTCAGAAGGAGCACGGCTCAGTGGGTCTCTTTAAGAGAAAGGGGGAGCTAGTGATGGCCAATCAAGCTGAAGGAGCCGAGAGCAAACCTGCCGGAGTAGCCAACAAAGGGTACTACAAGCCGGAGGAAAAGAAAGTGTGGGTGTGTGATCATTGCAAGAGGAAGGGTCACGGCAAGGACAAGTGCTGGATACTTCACCCACACCTCAAACCGGCTAAGTTCAAGACTGATGGTCAAGCAAACTACTCAGGTGATGTAGGAGAAGCTTCCACGGCCTACCGCACTCATGAGGGCAAGGGAAACCAGGATGAGTCCATCAAGAAATCTGACATTGAGGCACTCATCAAAGCTCTCAAGGAGTCTGGTAAAACTCTTGGTTCCTCTCTTAGTGCATCATATCAATTGCCTAGGAGTTTATTCACGGCATTTCAAGTTGCTCATGAATCTGATAGAGTTAAACCCTTAGTCATAGACTCAGGAGCCTCTCATCACATGATTAGTGATTTAAACTTGATTAAAAATATCACTCCTGCAGTAGGAAATGTTATGATAGCTGATGGTAACAAGGTTCCAATTAAAGGCATAGGGGAACTTAAATTATTTGAGAAAGAATCCAAAGCCTTCTACATGCCTAGTTTCACTTCTAATCTATTATCTGTGAAAAGGGTGACCAATGACTTGAATTGCAATGTTATATTTACGCCTGATGATGTCTACTTTCAGGATATTGACTCATGTAGGTTGCTTGGCAAAGGTGTGAGCAAGGGAAACCTGTACTTGCTAGAAGACACTAAGCTTGCATCCGATCTATCTGTTGCTTTCAATTCAAGTTTTAATTTCCCTAAAGATGTAATGTGGCATGCTAGATTAGGACATCCTCATTCTCGTGCCTTGAACATCATGTTGCCTAGTATTTCATTCCAACAAGATTGTGAAGCTTGTATCTTAGGAAAACATTGCAAAACTGTATTTCCCAAGTCTAGTACAATCTATGAACACTGCTTTGATTTAATTCACTCGGATGTATGGACAGCTCCATGTCTTTCTAGAGAACATCACAAGTATTTTGTGACCTTTATTGATGAGAAATCCAAGTACACATGGATCACTCTCTTACAATCAAAGGATAGGGTCTTAGATGCATTTATAAACTTTGAAACATATGTCTCTAACCATTATAATGCCAAAGTTAAGATTTTGAGATCAGATAATGGAGGAGAGTACACCAGCAATGCATTCAAAGCCCATCTAGCCAAACGAGGTGTGATCCATCAAACCAGCTGTCCATACACTCCCCAACAAAATGGTGTGGCCGAGAGGAAGAACAGGCATCTCATGGAGGTCACTAGGAGCATGATGTTCCATACTAGTGTCCCAAAGAGTTTTTGGGGTGATGCGGTCCTAACTGCATGCTACCTGATCAACCGCATTCCTACCAGAGTTCTAAAAGACTCCTCTCCATTTGAGGTATTGAACAAAGCTAAACCATCTATTGATCATATGCGTGTGTTTGGGTGCCTGTGTTTTGTTTTGAAACCAGGAGAACTGAGGAACAAACTGGAGGCTAAGAGCACAAGAGCTATGTTCATTGGGTATTCACCAAACCAGAAGGGCTATAAGTGCTATGAACCAGAGACTAGGAGAGTCTTGGTATCTAGAGATGTGAAGTTTGTAGAAACCAGAGGGTACTACAACAACAAGGATTGGAATGAGCTGGAGAACTTGTCTCAATCCGCATCAGATAGAGCAGCCAATCTCAGACAAGTCATGAGGAGACTTGGGGTCAGCTTACCTATGGAAGAGCCGGGACAAGCAGGATCAGATAATGTGGGAGGATCAAGCCGGTCTGAAGAGCAAACCGAGACAACTACAGATGAAGTTGAGATCCAAGAAGCTGCTCCCCTTGATCCTGAGGGGGGAAATCAGGGTGAACCACCTGTATCTGAGGAAGTTCATGATCAAGAAGAGCACCATGACCAAGAGGAGGAAGTAGAGGATCAGAATCAGAACTTGGAAGGTGGAGAAGGCACTCAGAATGAAAATGATCAGCCAGTACTTAGGAGAAGTACTAGGATCAAGAAGCCGGCTTCAAACTGGAACAACACCAGAGTCTACTTCAATGCAGAGGCAGTAGCTCACCCACCCAGTGGCGTGTGCTCCCTAGCTCACTATCCAGAAGAACATCAAGCCTTTGTGGGTTCATTGGATCAGGAATGGATACCAAGAACATATGCAGAAGCTATGGAAGATGATGAATGGAGGGAATCAGTGAATGATGAAATGGGAGCCATGGAGAGGAACAACACCTGGTATGAGACAGAGCTTCCAAAAGGAAAGAAAGCCGTGACCAGCAGACTCATACACACCATCAAGTATCTTGCAAATGGGAAGCCAGAAAGAAAGAAGACCAGATTGGTAGCAAGAGGATACACACAAGTTTATGGAGAAGACTATCTAGACACCTTTGCACCAGTGGCCAAGCTCCACACAATCCGGATTATCCTTTCATTGGCAGTAAATCAAGAGTGGGATCTTTGGCAAATGGATGTGAAGAATGCCTTCTTGCAAGGTGAACTAGAAGATGAGGTATATATGAGACCACCGCCGGGAATGGAAGAGATGGTGAAACCAGGGAATGTACTCAGACTCAGAAAAGCCATATATGGTTTGAAGCAATCACCAAGAGCTTGGTATCACAAGCTGAGCACTACACTGAATGGGAAAGGCTTTGTGAAGTCTCAAGCGGATCACACACTCTTCACTCTCACCAGCAAGCAAGGGATTGTTGTGATTCTAGTCTATGTGGATGATATCATCATCACTGGTTGTGACAAGGAGGGGATCAGTTCAACCAAGACCTTTCTTAAAGCCGCATTTGATATCAAAGACCTAGGAGAACTGAAGTACTTCCTCGGCATTGAGATGTGCAGATCAAAGGAAGGATTGTTCATGTCCCAAAGAAAGTATACCCTGGACATCTTAAAGGAGGCAGGAGATCTTGGAGGAAGACAAGCCAAGACACCACTTGAAGAAGGTTACAAGGTATTGCGAGAGGGGGAGTATGAAGATACTCCATTTGAAGACGTCAAGCAGTATAGAAGGATGGTTGGGAAGCTGATCTATCTAACCATCACTCGGCCAGATGTGTGCTTTGCAGTTAATCAAGTAAGCCAGCACATGCAAACTCCCAAGGTTCATCACTGGAACATGGTGGAGAGGATCCTAAGATACTTGAGAGAGGCGCCAGGTCAGGGTGTATGGATGGCTTGCAACAAGAACACTGAGGTGATAGGATACTGTGATGCAGATTGGGCTGGGGACAGAGTAGACAGAAGGTCAACCACCGGCTATTGTACATTCATTGGAGGGAATCTGGTCACTTGGAAGAGCAAGAAGCAGAAGGTGGTGTCTTGCTCAAGTGCAGAAGCAGAGTACAGATCAATGAGGAAGCTAACCAGTGAGCTTATCTGGATAAAGGGGCTTCTAGGCGACTTGGGAATTGAGATCACCACTCCCATGACCATGCATTGTGACAATCAAGCTGCAATACACATTGCATCCAACTCAGTCTTCCATGAGAGGACAAAACACATAGAAGTGGACTGTCACAAGGTGAGACAAGCAGTAGAACAGCAAGTGATCCTCCCATGCTATACAAGAAGTGAGGATCAGCTGGCTGACATCTTCACCAAGGCAGCCAGCAGCAAAGTTTGTGAGTCCATTCTTCCAAGACTTGGACTCATAAACCTTCCATGTCAATGATCCCCTCACCATGGAGTATTCTACTCTTTTTCCTTTGCTTGGTTTTTATCCCAAGTGGTTTTTCCAAGTAAAGGTTTTAATGAGGGAATGCTTCATGGATTTCCAAGCTTGACACTCACTACTGTCAAGCTTGAGGGGGAGTGTTGACATGAAGAATAAAGCAAGAAGATAGGAACTTGGAGAACAAGGCTGTCCGTACAACCTAAGAGTGACTTGCAAGGAAAGGAAGCAAGTCATGAGTTAACCAACTCGGTCAAGTGATTAAAAGATCTCCTAGTGAGTGGGAATGTCGACATGTATCCGTTGAAGAGAAGTGAGTGGAGGAGTCACGGGTGTGTCTAAGAGAAGAGAGAGGGAGCTGACCGTTGGGAGCTGTCACTATCCCTCTTGCTGAACGAGCCATCCGCGGATCTGCCTCCTCTTTGTTTATTCTTTCCCTTGTACTATCTTCTCATTGTTTATGCATTCTTGTATGTCTTTAAATACCCTGTCATGTGTAACAAATCAAGTAAGGAAACTTATTCTCCTTCTATTCTCTTTGTCACACTCTCACGGAAACTCTCTCCATCTCTTACTCTTCTCTCTTAATCTCTCCTTAATCTTCTAAAACTCTCAGTGAGGACTATGTTGAGACCTTTGCTCCTGTGGCTAAACTTCATACTATCAGGATTGTATTATCTTTAGCTGTGAATCTTGAGTGGGATTTGTGGCAAATGGATGTGAAGAATGCATTCCTTCAAGGAGAGTTGGAAGATGAAGTATACATGCATCCACCACCAGGTCTTGAACATCTAGTAAAGAAGGGTAATGTGTTGAGGTTGAGGAAAGCTATCTATGGTCTCAAGCAGTCTCCAAGGGCGTGGTACAACAAGTTGAGTACTACACTGAATGGGAGAGGGTTCAGAAAGTCAGAATTGGATCACACTCTCTTTACCCTAACCACCTCATCTGGTATTGTGGTATTACTTGTGTATGTGGATGATATCATCATCACAGGCAGTGATAAGGAAGGCATCAAGGCTACAAAGGAGTATCTCAAGGCAAGCTTTGAGATTAAAGACTTGGGGGAAATGAAGTATTTTCTTGGGATTGAGATATGCAGATCAAAGGAAGGATTGTTCATGTCTCAAAGGAAGTATGTGATTGATCTATTGAAGGGAGCAGATGCCTATGGAGGAAAGACAGCCAAGATGCCAATGGAGGATGGGTACAAGGTTCCACGTGAGGGGAGATTGAGCATAGCAAGCCATTCCATGATCCTAAGCTGTATAGGAAGCTAGTGGGGAAGTTGATTTATCTTACCATTACTAGACCTGATGTATGCTTTGCGGTGAATCAAGTCAGTCAACATATGCAAGTTCCTAAGGAGCACCACTGGCGGATGGTGGAAAGGATCTTGATGTATCTGAATGGAACTACTGGTCTTGGAGTATGGATGGGATGTAACAAGAGTACTGAGGTTGTAGGCTACTGTGATGCGGATTGGGCTGGTGATAGAGCAGATAGAAGATCAACCACAGGCTATTGTACATTCATTGGTGGTAACTTGGTCACTTGGAAGAGTAAGAAGCAGAAGGTAGTGTCTTGTTCCAGTGCTGAGGCCGAGTATAGAGCAATGCTGAAGCTTACAAATGAGCTAGTGTGGATAAAAGGGATTTTGAAGCATCTGGAGATTATTCAAGCAACGCCAATGACAATGCATTGTGATAATCAAGCAGCTATCCACATTGCATCTAACTCTGTGTTCCATGAGAGAACAAAGCACATTGAGGTTGATTGTCACAAGGTGAGGCAGATGATGATTCTTGGGGTGATTCTACCTTGTTATACTCGGAGTGAGGATCAGTTAGCAGATGTGTTCACAAAGGCAGCAAGGCAAAAGACAATGGAGTCCATACACATCAGGTTAGGACTCATTGATCTCTCGCCTAAGGGCTAGTCTATACACTCTCCTGATCATGTGATCTCTACTCTTTTTCCTCATTCAGGTTTTGTCCCAATGGGTTTTCCTTAATGAGGTTTTAATGAGGGAGATCTCATGGTCCTTCCAAGCTTGACTTGTTCCACATGGTCAAGCTTGAGGGGGAGTGTTGAGATGAGAGAATAAAGAGTTGATATATTGAGAGAGGAAGAGAGTTGGAGTAGACAGTAACTTTGGAGTTTTACTGTGGTAACTTTAGTTTAACCACAGTAACAACTTGGGAAGTTATCTGATGGCATGAGAAGGTAACTTAGTGAAGGGAAGAGAGTAAACTCGACCAAAGAGGATAAGGAAGGATAAGGGAGCCTTTGACAGCCTGTATGATGCTGGAAAGGAGAGGATGCTTTTCTACTAGTGCAAGCATGTGAGAAAGCACAGCCAAGTGATTCAAAAGGAGTTCCAGCCTGTCCTTTGACTACACATGCTTATACATTTCGAAATTCCTTGTTGCTCTCTCTTTATATACTTGTAAACCCTCATCAGTATTAATTAATGGAGTTTTGAGTCTCTCTCTCTAGTCTCTCTCTTGTTCTTAATCTCTAATCTCTTTAATTCTCAGATTAAACTTAATCACTCTTTAAATCACAAAATCTAATAGTAAGCTTCCTCATAGATCGGTACTCTGCCTCAGCACTTGAGCAAGAGACCACCTTCTGCTTCTTGCTCTTCCATGTGACTAGGTTTCCTCCAATAAAGGTGCAATAGCCTGTAGTTGATCTCCTATCAACTCTATCTCCAGCCCAATCAGCATCACAATACCCAACAACTTCAGTACTCTTGTTGCAAGCCATCCACACTCCCTGACCTGGCGCCTCTCTTAAGTATCTCAAGATCCTTTCCACCATGTTCCAATGATGTACCTTAGGAGCTTGCATGTGTTGGCTCACTTGGTTCACAGCAAAACACACATCCGGCCTTGTGATAGTAAGATAGATAAGCTTCCCAACCATTCTTCTATACCTCTTGACATCCTCAAAGGGAGTTGCATCAAACTCCCCCTCACGCATAACCTTGTAGCCTTCTTCTAGTGGTGTCTTGGCCACTCTTCCTCCAAGGTCTCCTGCCTCCTTTAGAATGTCCAAAGTATACTTCCTTTGGGACATGAACAATCCCCTCCCTTGATCTACACATCTCAATGCCAAGGAAATATTTCAGTTCTCCTAGGTCTTTGATGTCAAATGCGGTCTTGAGGAATGTCTTAGTTGAGCTGATCTCTTCCTTGTCACTACCAGTGATGATGATGTCATCTACATAGACCAGAATCACAACGATCCCTTGCTGGCTGGTGAGGGTAAACAGTGTGTGATCCGCTTGAGACTTCACAAAGCCTCTCCCATTTAGTGTGGTGCTTAGCTTGTGGTACCAAGCTCTTGGTGATTGTTTCAGGCCATAGATAGCCTTCCTGAGTCTGAGAACATTCCCTGGTTTCACCATCTCTTCCATTCCGGGAGGTGGCCTCATATATACTTCATCCTCTAGTTCACCTTGCAAGAATGCATTCTTCACATCCATTTGCCAAAGATCCCATTCTAGGTTCACTGCCAATGAGAGGAGTATCCGGATTGTATGGAGCTTGGCTACTGGTGCAAAAGTGTCTAGGTAGTCTTCTCCATATACTTGTGTGTACCCTCTTGCCACTAGTCTGGTCTTTTTCCTTTCTGGTTTCCCATTTGCAAGGTACTTGATGGTATGTATGAGTCTGCTAGTCACAGCTTTCTTCCCTTTTGGAAGCTCTGTCTCATACCAGGTGTTATTCCTTTCCATGGCCCCCATTTCATCATCCACTGAGCTCCTCCATTCATCATCCTCCATAGCTTCTGCATACGTTTTTGGTATCCATTCCTGGTCCAATGAACTCACAAAGACTTGATGTTCTTCTGGATATTGAGCAAGGTGCATACTCCACTTACTGGATGTGCCACGGCTTGAGCATTGTAGTAGATTCTTGTCTTAACCCAATCTGAAGCCGGTCTCCTGATCCTTGTACTTCTTCTTAGGGCTGGTGTCTGCTCAGGTTCCCTACCTTGATCTTCAGTTTCTGGTTGTGCCATCTCATCTTGATCATGAGACAATACTGAGTTTTCTTCAGGTTGAGCTTGCGCAGATTGTTCAGGTTGATCTTGCGCAGATTGTTCTCCATTGCCCCCCTCATGATCATGATGAGAGACTTCATTATCTCGTACCTCAGCTCCATCATGCTGAGGGGTAGTGTCCGGCTCTTTTCTGGTTCCCTTGGTAAGCTGATGCCAAGTCTTTCCATAAGAACTTTCAGGTTGTTAGCTCTGTCCGAGGCAGAATGAGATAGATCTTTGAGTTCTCCCCAACTCTTCTCATCATAGTAGGCCTTGGATTCCATGAACTTAACATCTCTGGATACTAGGACTCTCTTGTTTCTGGCACGTAGCATTTGTACCCTTTCTGATGTGTGGAGTACCCAATGAACATGGCCTTTGTGCTCTTTGCTTCTAGCTTGTTCCTTAGTTCTCCTGGAATCAAAACAAAACACACACACCCAAACACACGCAAATGGTCAATGGATGATCTAGATTTGTTTAGTACCTCATAGGGAGTGGCATCAAGGAGGACTCTTGTAGGTGTGCGGTTGATTAGATAGGTGGCCGTGACCACTGCATCTCCCCAAAAACGTTTAGGTACATTGGCATGGAACATCATACTCCTCGCCACTTCCATCAAGTGTCTATTCTTTCTCTCAGCCACTCCATTTTGTTGAGGTGTATAAGGGCAGCTAGTTTGTTGAATGATTCCATGTGAGGCTAGGTGTTGTTTGAAGGCTGTGCTAGTATACTCACCACCATTATCTGATCTAAGAATTTTGATCTTAACATTGAAATGGTTAGTTATATAGCTCTGAAAGTTTTTAAAAGCTTCTAGCACTCTATCCTTAGATTGCAACAAAGTGATCCATGTGTATTTAGATTTTTCATCAATGAATGTCACAAAATATTTATGTTGCTCTCTAGATGCACATGGGGCAGTCCATACGTCAGAATGTATGAGATCAAAGCAATTATCATATTGAGTCTTTGATTTAGGAAACACAGTTCTACAATGTTTTCCTAAGATACAAGCCTCACAATCACTTTTAAAAGAAATGCTAGGTAACAGGATGTTCAAGGCATGAGAATGAGGATGTCCTAGTCTAGCATGCCATATTACATCTTTAGGGAATTCAGAAACAGAATGAAAAACAGGAAATAAATCAGTTGCGGATCTTGTGTCCTCAAGCAAGTACAAGTCTCCCTTGGTAACACCTTTGCCAAGCAACTTACTAGAATCAATATCCTGAAAGTACACACTGTTAGGCGTGAATGTAACTTGACAATTGAGATCATTAGTTACTTTCTTAACAGATAATAGATTTGAAGCAAAGGTGGGCATATAGAAAGCCTTAGTTTCTTTATCAAACAGTTTAAGATTACCTACACCTTTTATTGGGATTTTATCTCCATTTGCTATCATCACATTTCCTAAGGCCGGTTCTATGTTTTTAATCAGTTCTAAATCACTTATCATGTGATGAGAAGCACCAGAATCTATAACTAAGGGCTTAGCCGATTTAAAAACTCTTATAGTGCCATTAGCAGTATGTGAAGCATTAAGAGAAACACCAAGGTTTTTAGATATACCAGATTCTTTTAGAGCCTTGATGAGAGCAGTTAAGTCAGACTTCTTGATGGTCTCATCCAGGTTGGCCCTTGGCGTGGCATAGCCTGATGTGGAGGCAGTTGCACTTCCCACACCTAGGTTGCTTATGCCCATGGTGATTGGTGTTGTTGGCTCAGCACCATCAGCTGAGAAGTTGGCCCTTGCATCTTGGTATTGAGAGCGAGTTTCCCTAAACTTGCTGGGCTTAAGGTGGGGATGGAGTATCCAGCATTTGTCCTTCAAGTGACCCTTCTTCTTGCAGTGGTCGCAGGTCAGGCCTTTCCTCTCATCTTGTTTGTAAGCCGCCTTGTTTGCCACTGCTTGTTCTGCTTGATGCGCCATGCTTAAGTCTCCCTTGCCACCAAACAAGCCCACTGAGCCTTCTTCCTTCTGGATTTGAGCACAAACTTCATCCAGGTCAGGTAGCTTGTCAGCTCTTAGGATGTGCTTGATCAAGCTCCCATAAGATGGGTTAAGAGTGAGCAGCAGTCCAAACACTCTGTCCTCCTCACGCCTGGTTAGAAGCGTGGCATGGTCAGTGGTGTGTGGTCTTAGCAGTTCCATCTCTGCCCAAAGAGACCTAAACTTGCCAAAGTGTGGTTGAAACTCCACATCTCCTTGGTTGAGCGCATTGATGGCTCTCTTCACTTCAAAGACTCTTGTGAGGTTGGAGACATTTCCATACACTTTGTAAAGTGTATCCCACAGCTGTTTGGTAGTCTCACAGTAAGAGTAAGACTCCATGATGGCGGATTCAAGAGAGCTGAGGAGCACTGTGAGAACCATGAGGTCTTCCTGAGCCCACTTGTCTTCATCAGCTACCACCATCTCCTGTCCATCTTCTCCTTGGTTGGTTTGTTTTGGAGCCGCTTCTGCTGAGACATGACTCCACAAACCCTTTCCTCCAAGGGCAATTTTCACCATCCTGGCCCATAAGAGGTAGTTAATCCCCTTCAGAGTCACAGGTATGCTGATGCGGTTGTTGTTGTTGTTGTTGTTGTTGTTCTCCATCTTGAGGATTCAAAGAACGGCAAGAAAAGAAACAGAGATTTGTTTTGCGGAAGTAGATAAAGGTTTCAAGAGCTTTGTTGCTCTGATACCATGATAAAATGAATGAGTTATAAGAGTGGCTTGTGTGATTTATCAAGAACAAAGAGAAGAGATAGCTAGGGTTTTACTAAGAATCCGAGAGAGAGAGAGAGAGAGAGAGATTTCGAAAACATAAGAGAGAAGTGAGGAAGTATATTTCCTTTACCCATTTGGTTCTGATTACATACCTTAAATAGATACAACAATGAATAAACTAATGGCAAGTTGACATAGAAGAAAAGAATAAACAAAGAGGACTGATCAAGGGCAGGGTGCGCACAGCAAAGGTGGAAAGCGACAGCACCTAACGGCTCTCTCTCCTTTGAACCACCTTGTCTTCTTCTTCAACAGATCCCTCCTCTTGGCCGACATCTTTTAAATATCTTAAGGCAAGTATAACATCCTTCTTGATCACAGATAAGTCTCCTCTTGTCTTGCACGCCAAGTTAGTTCACACTTGTACGGACAAGCTCACTTTGATCACTCCGGATGTATGTCTTGACTTGATTTCTTCTTCCTCTATGTCATTCATGCTTTCATGTCAACAAGAGGGAGCTTGAGATAAATCCTTCAGATCCTCCCACTTCTTTTCTTCATAATACCCTTTTGTCTCAACAAACTTCACCTCTCTAGATACCAACACTCTCCTTGCATCAGGATCATAGCACTTGTACCCCTTCTGAGTTATTGAATATCCAATAAACATTGCCTTAGTGCTCTTTGCCTCCAGTTTGTTTCTCTGCTCTCCTGGAACCATGACATAGCACACACACCCAAAAACTCTTAGGTGATCAATGTGTGGCCTGTTCTTGTTCAACACTTCAAATGGAGACAGATTCTTCAATATCTTGGTTGGTACCTGATGTTAGGAGTTTTCAAGGCTCCTAAGACAAATGTTGTAGTATAAAAGATTGTCGAACCAGTTCTGAGGGATATCAAAGCACCGAGAATACAAGTACTCACTTAATCTAAGTGCAACCAATGATTTAGATGGGTTTTAAGCTATGACTAAAACTAAAAAGCAATAACAGAATGATACTTTCTTAACTAAGGGAAAAGAGAACTCATGGGCATAGGGATTAGACCTTGGGTGATCAAGTATCGAACTAAGGATGGCAAATGATCAATCAAACTATCAACCTTAAGCCTAGACACAATTCTAAGCAAGCTCTATGTCTAGATGAATGCTCATTTGCTAACATATCTCAAACATCAAATGTCTTTGGTTGAATAATATGAAAGCAATCATTACTAACAAGTCTATTAGCTATCTAGTAGCATCTTTAACAACAAATGTCTTTGGCAAAGTATACTAAAAGCCTAGGAGAGTTGTCTCGGGCATTTCATCGAACACCTTTCGGGTGAGAAATGCCTAAGGATCAACAACTGAGTGGCCAACTCAGAAGATGCATTATGATTACTCTACTAGCAAGGAAATATGAATGATCTACACTAAAACATCCTAGCTCTAACCTAATCACCCTTAATCTCCCTAACCCATGAATTCAAAAGGTGATTACTCACTAATCTCCATGATTCCTCTTAAACCCATGTTGGATTTCAGATTAATCATGTAGAGAAATAGATAAGAAATCAACAAGAACACAAGAACATAACAATCAAAATCCAAGAGATGAACTTCTCCAGAGAGTTCTTGTGTATTTCTCAATAGATCAAAAGATAATCTGCCTTGGTGGCTACAAAAGATGTTTAAAACATAGGTTTTAGAAATGTAAAACGTGCATAATGAAATGACCAAAAGGCCCTTAAGTAAAATAGAAATCGAGCAGATAATAGACGCGGAGCGACCTCGGCATGTCGCTCCGACAAGTCGCTCCGGCCTTCGGGAGCGACCTCAGTGGGTCGCTCTGAGAGGTCGCTCCAGGCTTCGCTTCGTGTCGTCTCGCCATAGAGACGCGAGCGACCTCGGGGTGTCGCTTTGGGAGGTCGCTCCGAGAGGGGTGTGAGATGCGAGCGACCTCGGGGCGTCGCTCTGGGCAAGTCGCTCTGGGGGGTGCTTTGGAGCGACCTCATGACGTCGCTGCGGAACCTCGCTCCCATGCTCTGCTCGTCCAATGATCACCTATTTCACGTCCTTTAAGCTCCAAATGCGTCCAAATGTCCCCAAGAACTCCATGTGGCACTCCAACACCTAATAAGGACAATGAATGCAAAATGCAACCTAGACATGGCTAAATCCTAATCTATATGATGAAAATGCTCATGGATGAATGGATAAAACAATGTAAATATGCAAGATATCAACTCCCCCAAACTTGTTCTTTTACTTGTCCACAAGTGAACTTTTTAGAACTCATAGGGAGAGAAGTTGAAGGTGGGAGCACATAGCCAAAAGAAACACAACTAGCACACTCTCTTATTACACTCTTGCTTCTCTAGGCCTATCTTAACTCTTTTTGTTCTTACACTCATCATCAAGCATCCACACATTCAAATCAACCAACTCTCACATTCATTAAGCACAAAACATCAGGTGAATTCTTGCAAATGGTCAGTTGGTCCAAGTCATTTGGTTGGGTAAGGGAAGGCTTTTATTCAAGTGATTCAAGAGGTTCAAAACATATGATCTTTAAGGTGATTTACTCTCGAAACAAGTAGCCTTGACATTGCACATAATATATCTAAGAAAGGGATCAACTCATGCATACAATGCTCAATCTCCATTGTTCTACCCTTTTCCCAAACATACAATTACACAATCATTCCCAAATGTCAAACCCAACTCACATCTCTCACCAAAAGATCCTAAGAACTTTAACTCCTTCTCTTTGAAATATACAAGGGATTTTCCACAACCTCAAAACATTTCTTAGTTCCTAACAACTTTGCTAGCCCCCTTTTTTTTCTTTTCTCTTTTTTTTTTTTCTTTTTCTTTTTCTTTTCTTTTTTTTATTTCGTTTTTTTTTTTTTTTTTTTTTTTTTAAGTGGGGGCCAAAACTTTCATAACTTGAGCTAGAGGTTTATCTACTTATCCCAATAAAACAATTCACTTAAACACAAAGAGTCATTTCTTTTCCTTTTTCATTGCTCCCAAATCATAATCACAACTCTCACCCCCCACCTATAGCTAGACAATAGAGTGCCTAATCTAGCAAGAATGAAGATCAAGCATTGTCGTTCCCGATACTCTCAACATTATGCACATGTAAGACTTTCCGAAAAAGGCCTCACTCATCAAACAATGAAAGCTTAAAAGGAGGGAAAGGTTTTGGGAGTGGTCTACCACTAGAGTTTGTCAAAATAAGATTGGCATAAAGGATGTGACAACTCAAGTGTGTATAGCCATGACTTAGTACACAAGGGACCATGAGCAAGAAGCATTAAGTTCGTTCAGTTCAAATAAGGTTGTAGTTGGCTTCAAAGACTGAGTTTCAGCAATCAACAAGTTTCAGGAAGAGTTTTCAAGGCTCGAAACATACAAGTCTTTTTGAGAGGTGCAAAAGCTACTCAGGTGCAACGTAGTGTTCTTTACAAGGCATTTCTCATTGCTCCCAATGCAAGTGAATGCAACCTATATGCTCTAGACTCTCCTAGAAATGCAAATGATGCAAACTAAATGATTGTTTTTTTTTTTTTTTAATATGCAAATAGGTATGCAATGCATGACTCAATGAAACAACATCAAAGCAAACATGATCAAATACTTGGTACCTCCCCCAAACTTGAGTTACACAGTCTCTGTGTTGTCAAATAGAGAGAGAGATACCGAAAAGAAGACTAATATGCAAAAATAAAATGGTATATACAGGGGAGTGTGGTGGGTTACCTTCTATGGGGAATGAGTAGAGGGAGATGATCCCTCCTCGTCGTCCTCAGGTGGTAACTCTTCAAGGTGCTCATCAGCAGGAGTATCCATCTCTTCAATGTAGAAGGCTTGCCCGAACACAGTTGGTTTCCTCATTTTCCCTTTGATGTCAAAGTGGAGGATGTTCTCTTTACCCAAATGGAGATCAATCGTGCCTTCCTTCACATTAACAATAGCTCCTGCTGTAGCTAAGAATGGCCTTCCTAGAATTAATGGGTCTTGAGCCTCCTCACCCATCTCAAGCACCACAAAATCTGTAGGTATCTCATACTTTCCAATCTTCACAGGGAGGTCCTCTAAGATGCCCACAGGATACTTCACTGAACGATCAGCTAACACCAGAGAGAGTCTACACTTCTTGTACTGAGTGAATCCAAGCTTCTTTGCAACAGACAAAGGCATCAAGCTGACACTAGCTCCCAAATCGCAGAGACTTTTCTCAAATACCATAGGTCCAAGAGCACAAGGTAGTGTGAAGCTTCCTGGATCCTCTAATTTCTCTGAAACATCAAGCCTCTGGATGATGGCACTGCACTCATGGGTAAGAATCATCATGCCTTCCATCTCCTTCTTCTTTGCAGCTACAGCATCTTTCAGGAACTTACTGTATTGAGGAACCAACATGAAAGCATCAATGATGGGCATTGCAACCTGAGCTTCACTCATTTGCTTGTCAAACAGAGCCTTGTATTTTTCTAACAGCTGCCTCTTGAATCTACCTGGGAATGGAAGTTTGGGTTCATAGGGAGGAGGAACAAAAGAACTTTCACTTGCTGGAGTAACAACTTCACCATCCTTTACTGTCTTCTTCTCTTCCCCAACTTTTCCTTTACCTTTGGCTTCCACTATCTTCTCCAAGATCTCGTCATTAATCTTCTCATCAACAATCACCACTTCATCATCTATGTTGATGGCAACCCCCTCACCTAGTTTCTCAGCATCCTTGGTGAGGGTTCTAGGAGGTAACTGCTTACCACTCCTAAGGGTGATAGCTTTGGCCTCCTTGGGGTTTTGGTCAGACTTTCCAGGTAGAGATCCTTGCTGGCGATTCTGGTGAGTGTTCATGGAAGCAAACTGATTCTCTAAATTTTTGACTGTAGAAGCAAGGTGTGAGAATTTGTTGTTGAGCTCATTGTAGCTCCCATCAATCTTGGAATGAAGGTTCTTCAACTCATAACCAACATGCTTCTCACTTCTAGTCTGAGACTCCAAGATTTGTTTCAGTAAGGTATCAGTGCTGCTCTCTTGAGGAGCAGAGGAACCAGAAGAGGGGTTTTGCTGAGGCTGATAGCTGCCTTGCTGGTTGTTTCTAGGCGGATAACCACTCTGTTGGTTGTTGGGATAGGATTTCTGTTGGTAGTTGTTGTACTGAAAGTTGGGCTCCTTTTTGTACCAGCTACCATTGTTGTTGATGAAACACAACTCTTCCTGACCTTCCAAACCCTCAACCTCATTGACAGCAAGTGGATCTTCCTGCTTGGAGTTACCAACAAACTTCAGCTGCTCTTGCGTGGCTTTTTCAGCAATGAGAAGGTCGATCTTGTCTTCCAAAGCTTTGATCTCTTTCCTCGTCTGCTTATCATCTGTTCTACTGCCTCTGTCGTGGTCTCCACTGTAGACTGCATCACTCTTTACCATGTTGTCAACCAGCTCTTCTGCATCCTCCTCAGTTCTCCCCAAGAAGAACCCATTGCTAGCTGTATCCAGTCTGGCTCTGTACTTTGGAAGGGCACCACGATAGAATGTGCTCAGCAAGCTCTCCTTAGAGAAACCATGATGTGGGCATTGAGCTTGGTAGCCCTTGAATCTCTCCCAGGCTTCACTGAAGCCTTCCAAGTTCTTCTGTTGAAAGCTGGAGATCTCATTTCTCAGCTTAGCAGTTCTTGAAGTAGAGAAGAACTTCTCCAAGAATGCTTTCTTGCAGTCATCCCAAGTGGTGATGGAGTCGCTGGGTAGAGACTTCTCCCACTGACGTGCCTTATCCCCCAAAGAGAAAGGGAATAGCTTGAGCTTTAAGGCATCTTCGGACACACCATTGGTTTTTGACAACCCACAGTAGCTGTCGAACCTGTCCAAGTGATCAAATGGATCCTCTAGAGCCAAGCCATGATACTTGTTGTTCTCGATCACGTTGAGGAGTCCTGATTTGATCTCAAAGTTGTTGGCTGCCACGGCGGGTGCTCGGATTCCCAATCTATGACCATGAATGTTGGGACGGTCGTAAGTGCCAATGGGCGAGCTGCTCGCTGTTGGTTAGGTGGACCATTGTTGTTAGCGCCATTGACGCCTGCATCTTCTTGATGAACGTCTCCCATGTCAGTGTTCAGTCTCTGCAATTGAGCCTGATGTTCTTCTTCTCTTCTCTTTCTAGCACACTCTCTCTCTAAAGCTCTGATGTCTGCTGCTCTTGGAACTAGGTTTGATGGACCCCTGCTCCTCAAGTTCATACACCTGTAGATTAAAGGGAGGTGAAGAAAGAGAATCAGTAACAAAAGAAAATAAAAATGACTTAGTCTCAAGCAAGTGACTAAATCTCAATGTTTAAATCTACTCAGAATTTGGCAACGGCGCCAATTTGATGTTAGGAGTTTTCAAGGCTCCTAAGACAAATGTTGTAGTATAAAAGATTGTCGAACCAGTTCTGAGGGATATCAAAGCACCGAGAATACAAGTACTCACTTAATCTAAGTGCAACCAATGATTTAGATGGGTTTTAAGCTATGACTAAAACTAAAAAGCAATAACAGAATGATACTTTCTTAACTAAGGGAAAAGAGAACTCATGGGCATAGGGATTAGACCTTGGGTGATCAAGTATCGAACTAAGGATGGCAAATGATCAATCAAACTATCAACCTTAAGCCTAGACACAATTCTAAGCAAGCTCTATGTCTAGATGAATGCTCATTTGCTAACATATCTCAAACATCAAATGTCTTTGGTTGAATAATATGAAAGCAATCATTACTAACAAGTCTATTAGCTATCTTAGCATCTTTAACAACAAATGTCTTTGGCAAAGTATACTAAAAGCCTAGGAGAGTTGTCTCGGGCATTTCATCGAACACCTTTCGGGTGAGAAATGCCTAAGGATCAACAACTGAGTGGCCAACTCAGAAGATGCATTATGATTACTCTACTAGCAAGGAAATATGAATGATCTACACTAAAACATCCTAGCTCTAACCTAATCACCCTTAATCTCCCTAACCCATGAATTCAAAAGGTGATTACTCACTAATCTCCATGATTCCTCTTAAACCCATGTTGGATTTCAGATTAATCATGTAGAGAAATAGATAAGAAATCAACAAGAACACAAGAACATAACAATCAAAATCCAAGAGATGAACTTCTCCAGAGAGTTCTTGTGTATTTCTCAATAGATCAAAAGATAATCTGCCTTGGTGGCTACAAAAGATGTTTAAAACATAGGTTTTAGAAATGTAAAACGTGCATAATGAAATGACCAAAAGGCCCTTAAGTAAAATAGAAATCGAGCAGATAATAGACGCGGAGCGACCTCGGCATGTCGCTCCGACAAGTCGCTCCGGCCTTCGGGAGCGACCTCAGTGGGTCGCTCTGAGAGGTCGCTCCAGGCTTCGCTTCGTGTCGTCTCGCCATAGAGACGCGAGCGACCTCGGGGTGTCGCTTTGGGAGGTCGCTCCGAGAGGGGTGTGAGATGCGAGCGACCTCGGGGCGTCGCTCTGGGCAAGTCGCTCTGGGGGGTGCTTTGGAGCGACCTCATGACGTCGCTGCGGAACCTCGCTCCCATGCTCTGCTCGTCCAATGATCACCTATTTCACGTCCTTTAAGCTCCAAATGCGTCCAAATGTCCCCAAGAACTCCATGTGGCACTCCAACACCTAATAAGGACAATGAATGCAAAATGCAACCTAGACATGGCTAAATCCTAATCTATATGATGAAAATGCTCATGGATGAATGGATAAAACAATGTAAATATGCAAGATATCAGTACCCGGTTGATGAGATAGCAAGCAGTCTGCACAGCATCACTCCAAAAGCGTTTTGGTACATTTGCATGAAACATCATCGATCTAGCAACTTCCATCAAGTGCCTGTTCTTCCTCTCAGCTACACCATTCTGCTGTGGTGTATAAGGGCAGCTAGTCTGATGTACAATCCCATGCTTGGCTAGATGACTCTTGAAGGCATTGCTGATGTATTCACCTCCATTATCTGATCTTAGTACCTTCACAGTAGCATTGTATTGATTAGTAACATATGCTTGGAAGTTTATAAAAGCTTCTAGCACCCTATCTTTGGATGGAAGCAAGGTGAGCCATGTATACTTAGACTTCTCATCAATGAATGTCACAAAGTACTTCTGGCTATCCCTAGACACACAAGGAGCTGTCCACACATCCGAGTGCACAAGATCAAAACAATGCTCATAGGTAGTCTCTGATGTTGGGAAAACAGTCCTACAATGCTTTCCTAATATGCATGCTTCACAGTTTAAGTGATTAAATGACATATTAGGCATGATCAATTCAATTGCACGAGCATGAGGATGTCCCAACCTAGCATGCCAAGTCATACTATCAACCCTATCAACAGCACTACTCAAGCATACAGAATCAAAGGGTTTAGAATTCTTAGCCATTTGAAGATGGTATAGCTGATTCTTGCTGTCTCCTCTGCCAATGACTCTCCCAGTCTTCAAATCTTGAAACTCAACTTCATCAGGTCTGAATACTACTTGACAATCAAGATCAATGGTAGCTTTCTTCACAGATAATAGATTTGAAGTGAACTGAGGCATGTAGAAGGCAGCCGTGTCCTTCTCAAACAGTTTGAGCTTTCCCACTCCTTCTATTGGGATCATAGCACCATTAGCTATCATAACACTCCCTGTTGCAGCCTTGATCTCACTTATAAGCCTCCTATCACTGATCATATGATGACTTGCTCCAGAATCAATCACAATGGGTTTAGAAGCTCCGGATTGTATAGCATGCTTCTTGCTTGCTGCTAAGGCTTGTACATGTTCCATGAACACTCTCCATTCCTTCCTGGTGATGCGATCATCAGCTCCACTCCCTTTCTCCTGCTCTTTTAACACCCCACTGTCTTCTACTGATTCCCCCATGTAGGCTGAGTAAGAACACTCTCCCACAACTCTCTTCCTACCCTTTTCTATTTTGATATAAGCTTTGGATAGCATTCTGCACCTCCTCCTCTTCTGGAAGCCCTCACTCCTACTCCCGGTTAGCCTCCATGAGCCCTCACTCCTACTCATGGTTAGCTTCTGGAAGCTCTCACTCCTACTCCCAGTTGGCTTCCATGAGCTCTCACTCCTACTCATGGTTAGCCTCTCATCATCTCTCATTATCTCATACGCCCTTCTTATAAGCACACAGATCTCTTCCATTTCCGGAAGCTGTTCCCCTCTTAGAACCATCTCCACCAGCCACCCATATGATGACTCCATGCTCGCCAAGAGCTTCAAGACCATCTCTTGCTCTGGTGTAGCATCCCCATCCACATGGGATCTCAACCCTTGTAGTTCAACCCACAAGTGTTGTAGCTTCCTCACATGGTTATTGAACTCTTCTCTTCCTTGCTTAACTCCACTGATCACCTTCTTGACTTCATACACTCTCCTAAGATTGATCTTGTTCTCATAAACATCTTCAATCTTCTCAAGCAGTGTACTTTCTTCAAGACTAAAGCAATTTCCACTTGTTTCTCTTGCTGTCTGATCTTTCTCAGCAGCTTTACCCTTCAAAGACTCTTCCTTCTCATGGTTTCTCCAAACTCCACACCTTTTCAGAGTTGTTTTCATTTGTGAGAACCACCCCCACTCATTCCCTCTCTCTTTCTTCTCTTCACGCCTTGTTGTACCAGATTGAAGCAGCTCCATTTTCTTTAGCCTAAATCTTCCCTCAAATGCTTCTAATACACGCCCAGCTCAACCACAAGCTAGACCCCTCTTCTGACCTTGTCAAACACCTAAAGGGACTCCCTTGAAGCTGACTCTCAAAAAGAAACACCAACAGACACAAACTTGAACTTCAAAGGATCTAGCTCTTGAAAACTCTCAAGAACTCTCAAGAACACTCAAGAACACTCAAGAACATTTAGAAAAACGAAATCACTCTCTCCTTTTAAAGCAACCTGGCTCTGATACCATATTAGATTTTGTGATTTAAAGAATGATTAAGTCTAATCTGAGAATTAAAGAGATTGGAGATTAAGAACAAGAGAGAGACTGAAGAGAGAGAGACTCAAAACTCCATTAGATTGATTAATGAGAGAGTTTACAACACATATAGATTAGGGATACATAAATTCGTCCAGGTTCAGTCTAGCTAGGATAAGAAGCATGTGTAGTCAAAGATGCTTGATTCAAACTAGCCAATAAGGTTCCTCACATGCTTGGGTATCTTGCTTTAGCTTTCCAGCTGGTGCCAGCCTGTCTAAAGCTCTCTAGCCTTGACCAGACCTTATCCAAACTCCTCTTAGCTTATCCAGACTCCTCCTGGCGTGTTTCACTCTCCAAATGGATGCAAGGTAACTTCCCAAGTCTTTTAACTCAGTTACCACAGTAACAATAAAGTTACTGTGGTAAATCTCCAAAGTTACTGCCTGCTCCAAATCCCTTCCTCTATCCATGTATCAACTCTTCATCTCCTCATCTCAACACTCCCCCTCAAGCTTGACCATGTAGAACAAGTCAAGCTTGGAAACCATGAAGACCTCCCTCATTAAAAACCTCACCAAGGAAAACCCAATGGGATAAAACCTTGATGAGGGAAAAAGAGTGGAGACTCCATGGTTAAGGGGCTCAGCTCATTGGAGTAAGATCAATGAGTCCAAGTCTTGATAGTATGGACTCCATTGTCTTTACTCTCGCTGCCTTAGTAAACACATCTGCAAGCTGATCTTCACTTCTTGTATAACATGGCAATATCACTCCAAGTATAATCATCTGCCTCACCTTGTGGCAATCAACTTCTATATGCTTCGTCCTCTCATGAAAGACTGAGTTAGAAGCAATGTGGATAGCTGCTTGATTGTCACAATGCATTGTCATAGGAGTACTTTGCTCAATCTCCAAATGCTTCAAGATCCCCTTGATCCACACCAACTCGTTTGTCAGCTTCAACATGGCTCTATACTCAGCTTCAGCACTTGAACAGGAGATAACCTTCTGCTTCTTACTCTTCCAAGTGACCAAGTTCCCTCCAATGAATGTACAATACCCAGTAGTTGATCTCCTGTCCACTCTATCTCCTGCCCAATCAGCATCACAATATCCAACCACTTCTGTACTGCCATTACAACCCATCCAAACTCCTTGACCAGATGTGCCACTCAAATACCTCAGTATCCTATCAACCATCTTCCAATGATGAACCTTTGGTGCCTGCATATGCTGGCTCACTTGATTCAATGCAAAGCATATATCAGGTCTTGTAATCGTCAAGTAGATCAGCTTTCCAACCATCCTCCTATACAGCTTAGCATCCTCAAACAATTGGTTCTCTTCAACCTCCCCCTCACGCAAGACCTTATACCCCTCCTCAAGAGGTGTCTTAGCTATCTTTCCTCCAAGTACATCAGTTTCCTTCAGCATATCCATTGTATACTTCCTTTGAGACATGAACAAACCCTCCGTTGATCTGCATATCTCAATCCCCAAGAAATACTTCATCTCTCCCAAGTCTTTGATATCAAATACTGACCTGAGAAACTCTTTAGTAGCTTTAATCCCAGCCTTATCACTTCCTGTGATAATCAAATCATCCACATACACTAGAATCACAATGATCCCTGATGGTCCGACCAGTGTGAAGAGTGTGTGATCTAGTTCAGACTTCCTGAACCCTCTCCCATTGAGTGTTGTACTCAGCTTCCTGTACCAGGCTCTAGGAGATTGCTTTAACCCATATATAGCTTTCTTCAATCTCAAAACGTTTCCTGGCTTCACTAGATGCTCAAGACCAGGAGGAGGAAGCATATATACCTCATCTTCTAGCTCACCTTGCAAGAAAGCATTCTTCACATCCATCTGCCACAAATCCCACTCCAAGTTTGTTGCAATGGATAACACAATTCGAATTGTGTGAAGCTTGGCCACTGGTGCAAAAGTATCAATGTAATCTTCTCCATAAGTCTGTGTAAATCCTCTTGCAACCAGCCTGGTCTTGTGCCTATCTATCTCCCCATTTGCAAGATATTTGATGGTGAAAATCCATCTGCTTGAAACTGCCTTCTTTCCTCTAGGTAACTCACTTTCATACCAAGTGTCATTCCTGATCATTGCATCCCTTTCATCTCCTACTGAATCTCTCCACACCTTGTGCTTCATAGCTTCTTCATAAGATCTTGGTATCTCATTCTCATCCAAGTTACACATAAACACCATGTGCTCTTCTGGATATTCTGCAAAGGAACACACGGCTTGAGAAGGATGCTCCACAGCCTGAGCATTGTAGTACACTCTCGTGTTTACCCAGTTGGAAGCATCCCTCTTTATCCTTGTGCTTCTCCGCAAAACCTGAACTTGTTCTTCTTCTTGTGCTTCTTGCTGCACACCTTCACTAGACTGAGCTCCACTCTCCTCTGAACCAGTAGACTGAGCCACACTCTCATCTGAACCAGTAGACTGAGCCACACTCTCATCTGAACCAGTAGACTGTCCTTGCCCATCTCTACTAGACTGAGCACCATCCTCTTGATTATGATGACCTGAATCTTCTTGGTTTTGCTCTTGCTCACCAGATTCAGATCCATTCCCCCTCTCATGATCAAGAGGAGTTGTCCTTCCAGCTTCTCCTGCCTGATTAGAAGGCTCTCTCCTTCCTTGTTCCTGATCCTGGGATAAACCTATCCCTAGCTTCTCCAACAACACTCTCAGTATTGTTGCCTTATTAGAGGGAGCTTGAGATAAATCCTTCAGATCCTCCCACTTCTTTTCTTCATAATACCCTTTTGTCTCAACAAACTTCACCTCTCTAGATACCAACACTCTCCTTGCATCAGGATCATAGCACTTGTACCCCTTCTGAGTTATTGAATATCCAATAAACATTGCCTTAGTGCTCTTTGCCTCCAGTTTGTTTCTCTGCTCTCCTGGAACCATGACATAGCACACACACCCAAAAACTCTTAGGTGATCAATGTGTGGCCTGTTCTTGTTCAACACTTCAAATGGAGACAGATTCTTCAATATCTTGGTTGGTACCCGGTTGATGAGATAGCAAGCAGTCTGCACAGCATCACTCCAAAAGCGTTTTGGTACATTTGCATGAAACATCATCGATCTAGCAACTTCCATCAAGTGCCTGTTCTTCCTCTCAGCTACACCATTCTGCTGTGGTGTATAAGGGCAGCTAGTCTGATGTACAATCCCATGCTTGGCTAGATGACTCTTGAAGGCATTGCTGATGTATTCACCTCCATTATCTGATCTTAGTACCTTCACAGTAGCATTGTATTGATTAGTAACATATGCTTGGAAGTTTATAAAAGCTTCTAGCACCCTATCTTTGGATGGAAGCAAGGTGAGCCATGTATACTTAGACTTCTCATCAATGAATGTCACAAAGTACTTCTGGCTATCCCTAGACACACAAGGAGCTGTCCACACATCCGAGTGCACAAGATCAAAACAATGCTCATAGGTAGTCTCTGATGTTGGGAAAACAGTCCTACAATGCTTTCCTAATATGCATGCTTCACAGTTTAAGTGATTAAATGACATATTAGGCATGATCAATTCAATTGCACGAGCATGAGGATGTCCCAACCTAGCATGCCAAGTCATACTATCAACCCTATCAACAGCACTACTCAAGCATACAGAATCAAAGGGTTTAGAATTCTTAGCCATTTGAAGATGGTATAGCTGATTCTTGCTGTCTCCTCTGCCAATGACTCTCCCAGTCTTCAAATCTTGAAACTCAACTTCATCAGGTCTGAATACTACTTGACAATCAAGATCAATGGTAGCTTTCTTCACAGATAATAGATTTGAAGTGAACTGAGGCATGTAGAAGGCAGCCGTGTCCTTCTCAAACAGTTTGAGCTTTCCCACTCCTTCTATTGGGATCATAGCACCATTAGCTATCATAACACTCCCTGTTGCAGCCTTGATCTCACTTATAAGCCTCCTATCACTGATCATATGATGACTTGCTCCAGAATCAATCACAATGGGTTTAGAAGCTCCGGATTGTATAGCATGCTTCTTGCTTGCTGCTAAGGCTTGTACATGTTCCATGAACACTCTCCATTCCTTCCTGGTGATGCGATCATCAGCTCCACTCCCTTTCTCCTGCTCTTTTAACACCCCACTGTCTTCTACTGATTCCCCCATGTAGGCTGAGTAAGAACACTCTCCCACAACTCTCTTCCTACCCTTTCCTATTTTGATATAAGCTTTGGATAGCATTCTGCACCTCCTCCTCTTCTGGAAGCCCTCACTCCTACTCCCGGTTAGCCTCCATGAGCCCTCACTCCTACTCATGGTTAGCTTCTGGAAGCTCTCACTCCTACTCCCAGTTGGCTTCCATGAGCTCTCACTCCTACTCATGGTTAGCCTCTCATCATCTCTCATTATCTCATACGCCCTTCTTATAAGCACACAGATCTCTTCCATTTCCGGAAGCTGTTCCCCTCTTAGAACCATCTCCACCAGCCACCCATATGATGACTCCATGCTCGCCAAGAGCTTCAAGACCATCTCTTGCTCTGGTGTAGCATCCCCATCCACATGGGATCTCAACCCTTGTAGTTCAACCCACAAGTGTTGTAGCTTCCTCACATGGTTATTGAACTCTTCTCTTCCTTGCTTAACTCCACTGATCACCTTCTTGACTTCATACACTCTCCTAAGATTGATCTTGTTCTCATAAACATCTTCAATCTTCTCAAGCAGTGTACTTATGAGATTAAGAGATCTTTAGAGTAACTAGAATGTAAGTGAGAGTTTTAGGTGAAGTTTAGAAGAGATTATGAAAGACTAAGTCACTTTGAGAAACGTTTAGAGTCTAAGAGAGAACCATAGTGTCTAAGAGATTAGAGAGACTCAAACTGCATAATCTTTATTAGTGTTGATGAGTTACAATATATAGGAGAGCTACTAGGGTTTACAAATCGCAAGGTTAAGGAGTAAGCATGTGAAGTCAAGGTAAAGGATTCAAATTAGCCACTAAGAGGCATCACACGCTTATGGCATCTTGGACTAAAGTTGCTTTAGCTTTCCAGCCTGTCCCAGCCTGGCAATGCGCGTCCCTTATCCCTTAAACGGTCTGATCCTTCTCCACTTGAGTAACTCTTCCATAGTTACCGTTTCACTTGTGCAAGGTAAGTTTAGGTTGAGGCTTGGATGGTACGGACTGTACGGCTTGTACGGCCTTGTACGGACGTCCGTACCATGCTCTCCCTAAACTCCCTTAAGCTTCCTCATCTCCTTTCCTCTTCAACTCCTTAGCTCTTCATACATATACTCAGCTCAACTCAACACTCCCCCTCAAGCTTAGCTTTGTGAAAGCCTAAGCTTGGACAGCCACAAGATCTTCCTCATTAAAAAAACCTCACCAAAGAAAACCCAATGGGATAAAACTTTGATGAGGGAAAAAGAGTAAAGACCTTGCAGCTAAGGGGACTAGCTCCTTCTCTTCCCAAGATCAATGAGGCCCAACCTGATGTGAATGGACTCCATTGTCTTCTGTCTTGCAGCCTTGGTAAACACATCCGCTAACTGATCTTCACTCCTTGTGTAGCATGGCAAGATGACTCCTAAGGTGATCATCTGCCTCACCTTGTGACAATCAACTTCAATGTGCTTGGTTCTCTCATGGAACACCGAGTTGGAGGCAATGTGAATGGCGGCTTGGTTGTCACAATGCATGGTCATTGGTGTGGCTTGATCAATCTCCAAATGCTTCAATATGCCTTTGATCCATACTAACTCGTTGGTGAGCTTCAGCATGGCTCTATACTCAGCTTCTGCACTTGAGCAAGACACCACCTTCTGTTTCTTACTCTTCCAAGTCACCAAGTTGCCTCCAATGAATGTGCAATAGCCTGTGGTTGATCTCCTGTCTGCTCTATCACCAGCCCAATCCGCATCACAGTATCCCACCACTTCAGTGCTTCCATTGCAGCCCATCCATACTCCTTGATCAGGTGAGCCGTTGAGATACATCAAGATCCTCTCCACCATGTGCCAGTGATGTTCCTTAGGCACTTGCATGTGTTGACTCACCTGATTCACAGCAAAACAAATGTCAGGTCTAGTTATAGTAAGATAAATCAATTTGCCAACTAGTTTTCTATAGAGTTTAGGATCCTGATAAGGTTTGCTGTCTTCAATCTCCCCCTCTCGTGGAACTTTGTAGCCATCCTCCATAGGCATCCTTGCTGTCTTGCCCCATAAGCCCCTGCACCTTTCAAGAGATCAAGTGTATACTTCCTTTGGGACATGAATAAACCTTCCTTGGATCTACATATCTCAATCCCAAGAAAGTATTTCATCTCTCCCAAGTCTTTAATCTCAAACATGGACTTAAGAAACTCCTTGGTTGCAATGATACCTTCCTTATCACTCCCTGTGATAATGATATCATCAACATACACAAGGAGTGCAATCATACCTGAGGGAGTTGTGAGTGTGAAGAGAGTGTGATCTAGTTCAGACTTCTTGAAGCCTCGGCCATTCAGAGTTGTGCTCAGCTTGTTGTACCAAGCTCTTGGTGATTGCTTCAACCCATAGATAGCCTTCTTCAGTCTCAACACATTTCCCTTCTTCACTAAGTGTTCCAAGCCTGGTGGGGGATGCATATATACTTCATCCTCAAGTTCCCCTTGTAGGAATGCATTCTTCACATCCATTTGCCATAAGCCCCATCCAAGGTTCACAGCCAAGCTTAATACAATTCGGATTGTATGCAACTTAGCTACTGGTGCAAATGTCTCAACATAATCCTCTCCATAGGTTTGAGTAAAGCCTCTTGCAACCAGTCTTGACTTCTTCCTCTCAATCTTTCCATCCGCTTTGTACTTGATTGTGAAGATCCATCTACTAGTCACAGCCTTCTTCCCTTTTGGTAACTCACTCTCATACCATGTATCATTCTTGATCATAGCTCCTGCTTCATCTCCTACTGACTCTTTCCATTCTTTATCCTTTATTGCCTCTTCATAGCTTCTTGGGATGTGATTCTCATCCAAGTTTACCATGAAAGCGCAATGTGCTTCTGGATATTGAGCAAAGGAGCACACGGCTTGAGAAGGATGCTCCACAGCTTGGGCATTGTAGTACACTCTCGTGTTTACCCAACTGGAAGGATCCTTCCTTATCCTTGTACTCCTTCTTAGTGGCTGCACAACCGGTTCTTCTTCCTGTTGTTCTTCTACCACTTCATCTTGAGAAGGTGTTTGTATCACACCATGATCATGCCCATGACCATCAGAGCCTATGCTCTCTTCTCCTTCATCTTGGTTAGTCTCTTGCGTAGGCTCCTCCTCATGTGTCTCTCCTCCCTCATGATCAAGGTGGGATGGTGAACCAACTTCAGGAGGTGTTGTTGCGTGATCTCTTGGATCCTGGGATGTACTGATTCCAAGACCTTCAAGGATGATCCGCAAGGTGGTAGCCTTGTCTGATGTTAAGTCCTTCAAGTCTTCTTGGTTCTTTTCTTCATAGTATCCTCTATCTTCCAAGAACTTCACATCTCTAGATACAAGAACTCTCCTTGCTATAGGGTCATAGCATTTGTATCCTTTCTGTGTAGCTGAGTATCCTATGAACACAGCCTTAGTACTTCTTGCTTCTAGCTTGTTGATCATCTCTCCTGGTTTGAGCACAAAGCATAGACATCCAAATACTCGCAAGTAATCAAGCACTGGTTTGTACCTGTTCAGAACCTCAAATGGAGCCTTCTCATTCAGAACCTTGGTTGGAGTTCTGTTGATCAAGTAACAAGCAGTGGCAACCGCATCACTCCAGAATCTCTTTGGAACATTACTCTGAAACATCAGAGCCTATGCTCTCTTCTCCTTCATCTTGGTTAGTCTCTTGCGTAGGCTCCTCCTCATGTGTCTCTCCTCCCTCATGATCAAGGTGGGATGGTGAACCAACTTCAGGAGGTGTTGTTGCGTGAATCCTATCAGTTCTAGCAATATGGGCATTTCTATACTCATTTCTAGTTTCTAACCGTTCTACTAGTTCTCTAATCAAGTGATCATCCTTATATGCAATCATAGAAGCTCCAAAGGAATAACCATAAGTGTTACCGTTTTCCTTTAGCATTTTGAAGAGTGCATCAAGGTCTGATCTCTTGATGTAGTCATCATTGCTGCGTGAGCTTGAGGCGCCAGTGTAAGCCACAAGAGACTTCCCATTCCCATCATTGCCTCCAAGCCCATCCACTTCACTCATCTTGCTGGTGCCAGCTCCACTTGAACCTTCAGTCACATTTGCCCTTCCCTCACGCTCCTTCATGAACTTGGCCGGCTTGAGGTGTGGGTGAAGTATCCAGCATTGGCTCTTCTTATGACCATGTTTCTTGCAATGATCACAGTTGCCATTGAACTTCCTGTCCTCATACTTCCCGTGAGATGCCTTGTTTGCTTGTGGAGCCTCGGTTGAGTCCTCATGAGCTGCTTGATTGGCAAGAGAGAGCTCCCCCTTTCCTCCAAACAACCCCATAGATCCCTGCTCCCTTTGGATTTGCGCACACACCTCCTCAAGGTCCGGAAGCTTGTCTGACCTCAACATGTGCTGAATGAGTTGAGTGTAGGCCGGGTTTAGTGTGAGAAGCAGCCCAAAGACCTTGTCTTGCTCGCGCCTCTCATTCAGCTGATCTGGATCAGTTGTGCTCGGCCTCAGCATCTCCAGCTCTGACCATAAGGACCTGAACCTCCCCAAGTGCTTAGTGAACTCCATGTCCTCTTGTGCAAGACGGTTGATCGCTAGCTTCACTTCAAACACACGGCTGAGGTTGGAAGTGTTCCCATACACCTTCTTCAGCGTGTCCCACAGCTCTTTGGCTGATTCACAGTAGCTGTAAGCATCCAAGATAGCTGGGTCCAAGGATGCGTGTAGAACCGTCATCACCAGCATGTCTTCTTGTTGCCATTTCTCCACAGCCGCTTCATTGGAGACCTCTTCTTGATCTCCTCCCTGAGTAATGAGTTTCGGAGCCTCCCCTGTTGTGATGTGCCCCCACAAACCCTTACTCCCCACCGCAGTCTTCACCATCCGAGACCACACAAGGTAGTTGCTACCCTTGAAAGTAACCGCCACCTTCATCCTCATGCTTAACCCATGCTCCATCTTTACTCAGCTTGACTTGAACAGCTTGAATCTGATGAATTCTTGAGTCTTGAATCACGTACACACACCAACCTTGAGTCTTGAGTCACGCACAAACACAGAACGTAGCGCAGCTCCAATACCTTCAAAGCTACTCGCGTGTAGCTTCAAAGCCTTGTAACTCTCTAAAGATCAAACCCCAGATTCTAATGAACCTGGCTCTGATACCATATGAGATTAAGAGATCTTTAGAGTAACTAGAATGTAAGTGAGAGTTTTAGGTGAAGTTTAGAAGAGATTATGAAAGACTAAGTCACTTTGAGAAACGTTTAGAGTCTAAGAGAGAACCATAGTGTCTAAGAGATTAGAGAGACTCAAACTGCATAATCTTTATTAGTGTTGATGAGTTACAATATATAGGAGAGCTACTAGGGTTTACAAATCGCAAGGTTAAGGAGTAAGCATGTGAAGTCAAGGTAAAGGATTCAAATTAGCCACTAAGAGGCATCACACGCTTATGGCATCTTGGACTAAAGTTGCTTTAGCTTTCCAGCCTGTCCCAGCCTGGCAATGCGCGTCCCTTATCCCTTAAACGGTCTGATCCTTCTCCACTTGAGTAACTCTTCCATAGTTACCGTTTCACTTGTGCAAGGTAAGTTTAGGTTGAGGCTTGGAGGGTACGGACTGTACGGCTTGTACGGCCTTGTACGGACGTCCGTACCATGCTCTCCCTAAACTCCCTTAAGCTTCCTCATCTCCTTTCCTCTTCAACTCCTTAGCTCTTCATACATATACTCAGCTCAACTCAACAGTACTTTCTTCAAGACTAAAGCAATTTCCACTTGTTTCTCTTGCTGTCTGATCTTTCTCAGCAGCTTTACCCTTCAAAGACTCTTCCTTCTCATGGTTTCTCCAAACTCCACACCTTTTCAGAGTTGTTTTCATTTGTGAGAACCACCCCCACTCATTCCCTCTCTCTTTCTTCTCTTCACCTTGTTGTACCAGATTGAAGCAGCTCCATTTCTTTAGCCTAAATCTTCCCTCAAATGCTTCTAATACACGCCCAGCTCAACCACAAGCTAGACCCCTCTTCTGACCTTGTCAAACACCTAAAGGGACTCCCTTGAAGCTGACTCTCAAAAAGAAACACCAACAGACACAAACTTGAACTTCAAAGGATCTAGCTCTTGAAAACTCTCAAGAACTCTCAAGAACACTCAAGAACACTCAAGAACATTTAGAAAAACGAAATCACTCTCTCCTTTTAAAGCAACCTGGCTCTGATACCATATTAGATTTTGTGATTTAAAGAATGATTAAGTCTAATCTGAGAATTAAAGAGATTGGAGATTAAGAACAAGAGAGAGACTGAAGAGAGAGAGACTCAAAACTCCATTAGATTGATTAATGAGAGAGTTTACAACACATATAGATTAGGGATACATAAATTCGTCCAGGTTCAGTCTAGCTAGGATAAGAAGCATGTGTAGTCAAAGATGCTTGATTCAAACTAGCCAATAAGGTTCCTCACATGCTTGGGTATCTTGCTTTAGCTTTCCAGCTGGTGCCAGCCTGTCTAAAGCTCTCTAGCCTTGACCAGACCTTATCCAAACTCCTCTTAGCTTATCCAGACTCCTCCTGGCGTGTTTCACTCTCCAAATGGATGCAAGGTAACTTCCCAAGTCTTTTAACTCAGTTACCACCGTAACAATAAAGTTACTGTGGTAAATCTCCAAAGTTACTGCCTGCTCCAAATCCCTTCCTCTATCCATGTATCAACTCTTCATCTCCTCATCTCAACAATTTGAAAGTGGGATAACTTCTTCTTTCCAACTCCTATGAGATTTATTCAACTTCCTGGTGATTCTCCACCACTTTATGTATCCAAATCAAGCTTCTCACAAAGTGATTCATCCTGGTTTGATTGGAACGACGAAGAAGCTGTCCTATTCCCAAACTGGGAAACTGGAATCACCTGATTTGAAAGTGAGATAACTTCTTCATCCCAACTCCTATGAGATTTATTCAACTTCCTGGTGATTCTCCACCACTTTATGTATCCAAATAAAGCTTCTCACAAAGTGATTCATCCTGGTTTGATTGGAACGACGATGAAGTTGTGCTATTCCCAAACTGGGAAACTGGAATCACCTGATTTGAAAGTGGGATAACTTCTTCTTGCCAACTCCTATGAGATTTATTCAACTTCCTGGTGATTCTCCACCACTTTATGTATCCAAATCAAGCTTCTCACAAAGTGATTCATCCTGGTTTGATTGGAACGACGATGAAGCTGTGCTATTCCCAAACTGGGAAACTGGAATCACCTGATTTGAATGTGGGATAACTTCTTCATCCCAACTCCTATGAGATTTATTCAACTTCCTGGTGATTCTCCACCACTTTATGTATCCAAATCAAGCTTCTCACAAAGTGATTCATCCTGGTTTGATTGGAACGACGAAGAAGCTGTGCTATTCCCAAACTGGGAAACTGGAATCACCTGATTTGAAAGTGGGATAACTTCTTCATCCCAACTCCTATGAGATTTATTCAACTTCCTGGTGATTCTCCACCACTTTATGTATCAAAATAAAGCTTCTCACAAAGTGATTCATCCTGGTTTGATTGGAACGACGAAGAAGCTGTCCTATTCCCAAACTGGGAAACTGGAATCACCTGATTTGAAAGTGGGATAACTTCTTGCCAACTCCTATGAGATTTATTCAACTTCCTGTTGATTCTCCACCACTTTATGTATCCAAATCAAGCTTCACACAAAGTGATTCATCCTGGTTTGATTGGAACGACGAAGAAGCTGTCCTATTCCCAAACTGGGAAACTGTAATCACCTGATTTGAATGTGGGATAACTTCTTCATCCCAACTCCTATGAGATTTATTCAACTTCCTGGTGATTCTCCACCACTTTATGTATCCAAATCAAGCTTCTCACAAAGTGATTCATCCTGGTTTGATTGGAACGACGAAGAAGCTGTCCTATTCCCAAACTGGGAAACTGGAATCACCTGATTTGAAAGTGGGATAATTTCTTCATCCCAACTCCTATGAGATTTATTCAACTTCCTGGTGATTCTCCACCACTTTATGTATCCAAATCAAGCTTCTCACAAAGTGATTCATCCTGGTTTGATTGGAACGACGATGAAGCTGTGCTATTCCCAAACTGGGAAACTGGAATCACCTGATTTGAAAGTGGGATAACTTCTTCATCCCAACTCCTATGAGATTTATTCAACTTCCTGGTGATTCTCCACCACTTTATGTATCCAAATCAAGCTTCTCACAAAGTGATTCATCCTGGTTTGATGGAACGACGAAGAAGCTGTGCTATTCCCAAACTGGGAAACTGGAATCACCTGATTTGAAAGTGGGATAACTTCTTTCGCCAACTCCTATGAGATTTATTCAACTTCCTGGTGATTCTCCACCACTTTATGTATCCAAATCAAGCTTCTCACAAAGTGATTCATCCTGGTTTGATTGGAACGACGAAGAAGCTGTGCTATTCCCAAACTGGGAAACTGGAATCACCTGATTTGAAAGTGGGATAACTTCTTCATCCCAACTCCTATGAGATTTATTCAACTTCCTGTGATTCTACACCACTTTATGTATTCAAATCAAGCTTCTCACAAAGTGATTCATCCTGGTTTGATTGGAACGACGAAGAAGCTGTGCTATTCCCAAACTGGGAAACTGGAATCACCTGATTTGAAAGTGGGATAACTTCTTCATGCCAACTCCTATGAGATTTATTCAACTTCCTGGTGATTCTCCACCACTTTATGTATCCAAATCAAGCTTCTCACAAAGTGATTCATCCTGGTTTGATTTGAACGACGAGAAGCTGTGCTATTCCCAAACTGGGAAACTGGAATCACCTGATTTGAAAGTGGGATAACTTCTTTTCGCCAACTCCTATGAGATTTATTCAACTTCCTGGTGATTCTCCACCACTTTATGTATCCAAATAAAGCTTCTCACAAAGTGATTCATCCTGGTTTGATTGGAACGAACGATGAAGCTGTGCTATTCCCAAACTGGGAAACTGGAATCACCTGATTTGAAAGTGGGATAACTTGTTCACGCCAACTCCTATGTGATTTATTCAACTTCCTGGGTATTCTCCACCACTTTATGTATCCAAATCAAGCTTCTCACAAAGGGATTCATCCTGGTTTGATTGGAACGACGAAGAAGCTGTGCTATTCCCAAACTGGGAAACTGGAATCACCTGATTTGAAAGTGGGATAACTTCTTCATCCCAACTCCTATGAGATTTATTCAACTTCCTGGTGATTCTCCACCACTTTATGTATTCAAATCAAGCTTCTCACAAAGTGATTCATCCTGGTTTGATTGGAACGACGAAGAAGCTGTGCTATTCCCAAACTGGGAAACTGGAATCACCTGATTTGAAAGTGGGATAACTTCTTCATCCCAACTCCTATGAGATTTATTCAACTTCCTGGTGATTCGACACCACTTTATGTATCCAAATCAAGCTTCTCACAAAGTGATTCATCCTGGTTTGATTGGAACGACGAAGAAGCTGTGCTATTCCCAAACTGGGAAACTGGAATCACCTGATTTGAAAGTGGGATAACTTCTTCATCCCAACTCCTATGAGATTTATTCAACTTCCTGGTGATTCTCCACCACTTTATGTATCCAAATCAAGCTTCTCACAAAGTGATTCATCCTGGTTTGATTTGAACGACGATGAAGCTGTGCTATTCCCAAACTGGGAAACTGGAATCACCTATTTTGAAGGTGGGATAACTTCTTCACGCCAACTCCTATGATATTTATTCAACTTCCTGGTGATTCTCCACCACTTTATGTATCCAAATCAAGCTTCTCACAAAGTGATTCATCCTGGTTTGATGGAAACGACGAAGTAGCTGTGCTATTCCCAAACTGGGAAACTAGAATCACCTGATTTGAAAGTGGGATAACTTCTTTTCGCCAACTCCTATGAGATTTATTCAACTTCCTGGTGATTCTCCACCACTTTATGTATCCAAATCAAGCTTCTCACAAAGTGATTCATCCTGGTTTGATTTGAACGACGATGAAGCTGTGCTATTCCCAAATTGGGAAACTGGAATCACCTGATTTGAAAGTGGGATAACTTCTTCTTGCCAACTCCTATGAGATTTATTCAACTTCCTGGGTATTCTCCACCACTTTATGTATCCAAATCAAGCTTCTCACAAAGTGATTCATCCTGGTTTGATTGGAACGACGAAGAAGCTGTGCTATTCCCAAACTGGGAAACTGGAATCACCTGATTTGAAAGTGGGATAACTTCTTCATCCCAACTCCTATGAGATTTATTCAACTTCCTGGTGATTCTCCACCAATTTATGTATCCAAATCAAGCTTCTCACAAAGTGATTCATCCTGGTTTGATTGGAACGACGAAGAAGCTGTGCTATTCCCAAACTGGGAAACTGGAATCACCTGATTTGAAAGTGGGATAACTTCTTCATGCCAACTCCTATGAGATTTATTCAACTTCCTGGTGATTCTCCACCACTTTATGTATCCAAATCAAGCTTCTCACAAAGTGATTCATCCTGGTTTGATTGGAACGACGAGAAGCTGTCCTATTCCCAAACTGGGAAACTGGAATCACCTGATTTGAAAGTGGGATAACTTCTTTTCTCCAACTCCTATGAGATTTATTCAACTTCCTGGTGATTCTCCACCACTTTATGTATCCAAATCAAGCTTCTCACAAAGTGATTCATCCTGGTTTGATTTTAACGACGATGAAGCTGTGCTATTCCCAAACTGGGAAACTGGAATCACCTGATTTGAAAGTGGGATAACTTCTTCATCCGCCAACTCCTATTGAGAGTTGATTCAAATATGTATGAAGAGCTAAGGAGTTGAAGAGGAAAGGAGATGAGGAAGCTTAAGGGAGTTTAGGGAGAGCATGGTACGGACGTCCGTACAAGGCCGTACAAGCCGTACAGTCCGTACCATCCAGCATCGACCAGACTTACCTTGCATCAGCAAGTAACACGGTAACTAAGAAGAGTTACTTGGGAGCTTAGGGAGAAGGGATCAGACCGTGAAAGGATAAGGGAAGAGCGGCCAGGCTGGACAGGCTGTAAAGAGGCAAAGCGTGTGAGCTTTCCATCCAATCATCCGTAAAGCAGCCCTTGACTCTACATGCTTCAATAGTGCCCATTTCGACTCTTGTAAACCCTTGTGCTCCCCATATAAATATGTAACCTCACTCATTAATAAGATTAAGCAGTTTGAGTCTCTCTAATCTCTTAGACACTATGGTTTTCTCTTAGACACTAAACGGCTCTATCTAGTCTCCTAATCTTTCACAAACTTCTCTTAATTGTTGAGATGAGCTGAGGAATATAAGGAGAGTTGTTCAGGGTTGAAGAGGTTGTGATGTGGAGAAGAGGAGAAGGATTGGCCTTAGGGAGAACCGTCCGTACCGGTCCGTACAGGTCCGTACCATGGCCGTACGGCCGTACAGACGGTATCGACCATGCGGTAAAGAAATGTTACCGCGAGAAGAAGTTCACGGTCTGATCACGTTTTGCCTTGACCAAAGAAGGCATATGACCGTTTATGGATAGAGGAAGAGCGTCTCTACAGGCTGGCACAGGCTGGAAGGATAAGGTTCACTTTTAGCATAGTGACCACGCGTGTGGAGAGGCTCATTGGTCCGGTTCAAATTAAAGGCTCCCTTAGACTTGACCTCACATGCTTAGTCTCTTCTTAAAACTTAGATAACACTCCTATATATTGTAAACACTCTCTCATTAATGGAAAAACGCGAATCATGTTACTCTCTCTCTAGTCTCTCTCTTGTTCATCATGGTTCATACATAAATCTCCCCAGTTCTTTCACAATCTCTCCTAAACTTCTCTTAATCTCTTACCAAATCTCTCTTAATCTCTCAATACCTATTCTACTCTCTAATCTCATATGGTATCAGAGCCAGGTTGGCTTTGGTATTGAGAGATCCTTGTTCCTTTCTTTACATTTGCGAGTTTGTTCTTGTGTGATAAAGAAGAGGAGATGGAGACGACCAACTTTAGCAAACTGGTGACGGTTCCGGTTGCACTGAAGGGAGGCTCGAACTACTTGATGTGGTCCCAGTTGGTGAGGACTACCATTGGAAGGCTAGGGCTGTGGAACCACATCACAGATGATGGTCCGGAGCCAGTGGCCAAAGAAGATGAAGAAGAAGGCGACGGGAAGACTCTTGCGGTAGCTGAAGCAAAGAGATGGGTCCAAGAGGATTTGATGGTGCTGTCTGTGCTCCATGCCTCCCTGGAGCTCCCCATACTTGAAGCTTACGTGCACTTTGAGACTCCTAAGCGCCTTTGGGACATGCTCCATAAGAGGTATGGAAACAAGTCCAACATAAGTCGGGTGTTTGATCTGAAGCAAACCATCAGTGTCTTGAGGCAAGATGGAGAAGATCTCACCAAGCACATGGGGAAGTTTGGAGCTTTGTGGTCCGAACTTGAGAGTCTTAGACCCAACACAACTGATGAGGAATCGCTCATTGAGAGGAGAGAGCAAGATCAGGTGTTTGGGCTATTGATGACTCTAGATGAAAGCTACCAGGATGTGATCAAGCATATCCTGAGATCACCTACTCTCCCATCCATGGAGGAGGTATGCGCACAACTTCAGAAGGAGGAAGGCTCTCTTGGGTTGTTTGGAGGCAAGAAGGGAATGTCCACGGCTCATAAAGCAGAAGAGGCGCAAGCAAACAAGGCAGCGTACCGTGGAGATGGAAGGAAGTATGAGAAGTATGAGGGAAGCTGTGAGCATTGCAAGCGGCAGGGGCATAAGAAGAGTCAGTGCTGGATCCTACATCCACACCTCAGGCCTAGCAAGTTCAACAAGGATAGAGAAGCTAAGGCTCACCTTTCTGCTGAAGCAAGTGGTGCCGGCTCATCAGGGGCTAGTCCAAATGTCAAGGCGGGTGAAAGTGAAGGCAGAGCTCTAACTTCTCAGGAGGTGATCACCAAGGCTGACTTTGAGGCTTTCATCCGAGCCCTCAAGGAGTCTGGTAAAATGCTAGGCAACACTCTTGGATACTCATACTCTGCTCATACATTACCTAGTATCTCTGATAAACTGTTAGACATTTTTAAAATCTCATGTACTGCCACTGCTCATACTAGCATAACTGATAGATTGTTAGGAGTAGTTAAGAGCCTGAAAGCTGAAAATGAAACATCTAGAACCAAGACTGCTAGGAGCTTGCATAAACCATTGATAATTGACTCTGGTGCATCTCATCACATGATTAGTGATAACAATCTGATAAAAGACATAGAACCTGCCCTTGGACATGTTATGATTGCAAATGGAGATAGAATTCCCATTAGGGGCATTGGTAAACTGAACTTGTTTAATAAGGATTCAAAAGCTTTTTACATGCCTGAGTTCACCTCTAATCTTTTATCAGTTAAGAAATGCACTACTGATCTTCAATGCAATGTTATTTTCAGTCCTAATGATGTTAAGTTTCAGGATATTAAGAGCAGTAAGTTGATTGGGCAAGGAGCAACCAAGGGGGATCTTTACATGATTGAAGACCTTGCACCTATTTCTAGTTCTTGTTTCTCGTTTAGTTCTGTTTCTTCCTTAAGTACTGATGCTCTGTGGCATGCTAGGCTAGGACATCCACATGTTAGGGCCTTAAGCATTATGTTACCAGGTGTCATGTTTAAAAATAATGATTGTGAGGCATGTATTTTGGGCAAACATTGTAAGACTGTTTTTCAGAGATCATCTACTCTTTATGCAAACTGCTTTGATTTAATTCACTCTGATGTTTGGACGGCACCTTGCTTATCTAGGGATGATTACAAGTATTATGTCACATTCATTGATGAAAAATCCAAATACACCTGGTTAACATTGATTAAAACTAAAGATAGGGTCCTTGATGCATTTAAAAATTTTCAAGCCTATGTGACTAACCAATATCATGCCAAGATTAAGATTTTCAGGTCTGATAATGGTGGGGAGTATACTGGGCATGCATTTCGTGATCACCTTGCTCAACATGGGATTCTTCACCAGACTAGCTGCCCATACACTCCACAGCAGAATGGAGTTGCGGAAAGGAAGAACAGACATCTCATGGAGGTGTCCCGGTCCATGATGTTCCACAAAGGGGTTCCCAAGAGGTATTGGAGTGATGCTGTGATGACTGCGTGCTACCTGATCAACAGGATACCAACCAGGATCTTGGCAGATCAATCTCCATTTGAGGTACTCAACAAGAGCAGGCCAGTCTTGGATCACCTGAGGACCTTTGGATGCGTGTGTTATGTTCTTGTACCAGGCGAGCAGAGAAACAAACTAGAAGCAAAGAGCACCAAGGCTATGATGATTGGGTATTCCACTTCACAGAAGGGATACAAATGCTATGATCCTACAGCTAGGAGAGTCCTAGTGTCAAGGGATGTCAGATTCATGGAAGACAAAGGATACTATGATGGGCAGACATGGGAAGACTTGGAGGATCTCTCCCAGCCATCAGAAAGAGCTGCTTGCTTGAGAAACATCCTAGAGGGGCTCGGAATTGGAGTGTCCCAGGATCAGAGTAGGCGTCCAGAACCTACTCCAGCTGCAGCAGAAGAACCATCCCACTTTGCACATGAGGGGGGAAGTGAATCAGTATCTGAACTAGAGGACCAAGGCTTAGAAGAGGCCGGTGAGCTAGGAAACAGAGGAACTGATTCTCCTGTCCAAAGTGGAGAAGGATCAGCAACAGGAGAACTGAATGAAGAAGATCAGAGACAAGGAGAGGCTAGAGCTGAAGCTGAAGAACAGACTGAAGCAGTGACTCCACAAGTAGAAGAAGAACAAGAGATGGCACAAGAAGGGCCAGTGTTGAGAAGGAGTACAAGGCTGAGGAAGGATCCTTCCAGTTGGGTAAACACGAGAGTGTACTACAATGCCCAAGCTGTGAAGCATCCTACTCAGGCTGTGTGTTCCTTTGCTCAATATCCAGAAGCACATTGTGCATTTATGGTAAACTTAGATAAGAATCACATTCCAAGAAGCTATGAAGAGGCAATGGAAGATAAGGAATGGAAGGAATCAGTAGGAGCTGAGGCAGGAGCTATGATAAAGAATGACACATGGTATGAGAGTGAACTACCAAAAGGGAAGAAGGCTGTGTCTAGTAGATGGATCTTTACAGTCAAGTACAAGGCTGATGGGTCGATTGAGAGGAAGAAGACTAGACTGGTAGCAAGAGGGTTCACTCAGACTTATGGAGAAGACTACATTGATACATTTGCTCCAGTTGCAAAGCTACACACCATTCGAATAGTCCTATCAGTGGCTACTAACCTTGGGTGGGATCTTTGGCAGATGGATGTTAAGAATGCATTTCTCCAAGGAGAGTTAGAAGATGAAGTTTACATGCTACCACCTCCGGGCCTAGAGGGATGGTGAAACCAGGGAATGTGCTGAGATTGAAGAAGGCCATCTATGGGTTAAAGCAATCACCAAGGGCATGGTATCACAAGCTGAGCACAACTCTAAATGGAAGAGGTTTCAGGAAATCAGAGCTTGATCACACTCTCTTCACTCTTACTACACCTGCTGGCATTGTTGTGCTTCTTGTATATGTGGATGACATAGTTATCACAGGAAGTGATAAGGTGGGAATCAAGGAGACCAAGGAGTTTCTGAAATCTGTGTTTGACATCAAAGACTTGGGAGAAATGAAGTACTTCCTTGGAATTGAGCTGTGCAGATCAGAAGAAGGGTTGTTCATCTCACAAAGGAAGTATATCTTGGATCTGTTGAAGGAGGCTGGTGCGTATGGAGGAAAGACAGCCAAGATGCCCATGGAGGATGGGTATAAAGCTCCACGTGAGGGGGAGCTAGAAGATAGTAAGCTATTTCATGATCCAAAGCTATACAGGAAGCTTGTGGGGAAGCTGATCTATCTAACCATCACTAGGCCAGACATCTGTTTTGCTGTGAACCAAGTGAGTCAGCATATGCAAGCTCCAAGAGAGCATCACTGGCGCATGGTAGAAAGAGTTCTCATGTATCTGAATGGAACTCAAGGGCTTGGTATATGGATGGGTTGTAACGGGAGTACTGAAGCAGTGGGATATTGTGATGCAGATTGGGCTGGAGACAGAACAGATAGAAGATCTACAACCGGCTATTGCACATTCATTGGTGGAAACATGGTTACTTGGAAGAGTAAGAAGCAGAAGGTGGTGTCATGCTCAAGTGCCGAGGCTGAGTATAGAGCAATGCTAAAGCTCACAAATGAGTTGGTATGGATTAAAGGAATACTGAAGCACTTGGAGATTGAGCAAGCAACACCAATGACCATGCACTGTGACAATCAAGCAGCCATTCACATAGCCACAAACTCGGTGTTCCATGAAAGAACCAAGCATATTGAAGTGGACTGTCATAAGGTGAGGCAGATGATAGTCTTGGGAGTGATACTGCCGTGCTACACAAGGAGTGAGGATCAGTTGGCAGATGTATTCACTAAGGCGGCTAGGCAAAAGACAATGGAGTCAATTCACATAAGGTTGGGACTCCTTGATCTTTCGCCTAAGGGCTGATCTATACACTCTCCTGATCATGAGGTCCTTACTCTTTTTCCCTCATCAGAGTTTTGTCCCAATGGGTTTTCTTTGATGAGGTTTTTAATGAGGAGGAGCTCATGATCCTTCCAAGCTTGACTTGTTCCACATGGTCAAGCTTGAGGGGGAGTGTTGAGATGAGCTGAGGAATATAAGGAGAGTTGTTCAGGGTTGAAGAGGTTGTGATGTGGAGAAGAGGAGAAGGATTGGCCTTAGGGAGAACCGTCCGTACCGGTCCGTACAGGTCCGTACCATGGCCGTACGGCCGTACAGACGGTATCGACCATGCGGTAAAGAAACGTTACCGCGAGAAGAAGTTCACGGTCTGATCACGTTTTGCCTTGACCAACGAAGGCATATGACCGTTTATGGATAGAGGAAGAGCATCTCTACAGGCTGGCACAGGCTGGAAGGATAAGGTTCACTTTTAGCATAGTGACCACGCGTGTGGAGAGGCTCATTGGTCCGGTTCAAATTAAAGGCTCCCTTAGACTTGACCTCACATGCTTAGTCTCTTCTTAAAACTTAGATAACACTCCTATATATTGTAAACACTCTCTCATTAATGGAAAAACGCGAATCATGTTACTCTCTCTCTAGTCTCTCTCTTGTTCATCATGGTTCATACATAAATCTCCCCAGTTCTTTCACAATCTCTCCTAAACTTCTCTTAATCTCTTACCAAATCTCTCTTAATCTCTCAATACCTATTCTACTCTCTAATCTCATATTAATCACTTCCTAAACACTCTCTTTATTCTGATTACTCTAAGGATCTCTTAATCTCATATGGTATCAGAGCCAGGTTCATTTGAATCTGGGGTTTGATCTTTAGAGAGTTACAAGCTAAACGTCTTTGAAGCTACAAGCGAGTAGTCTTGAAGGTGTTGAAGCTGTGGTCCGTTCTAGTTGAAGCTGTGCTACGTTCTGTTGGTTTGCGTGATTCTAGACTCAAGGTTGGTGTGTACGAGATCCAAGATTCAAGTTTTCAAGTCAAGCAAAGATGGAACATGGGATGAACATGAGGATGAAGGTAGCGGTTACTTTCAAAGGTAGCAACTACCTTGTGTGGTCTCGGATGGTGAAGACTGCGGTGGGAAGTAAGGGTTTGTGGGGGCACATCACAACAGGGGAGGCTCCGAAACTCATTACTCAGGGAGGAGATCAAGAAGAGGTCTCTAATGAAGCGGCTGTGGAGAAATGGCAACAAGAAGACGTGCTGGTGATGACGGTTCTACACGCATCCTTGGACCCAGCTATCTTGGATGCCTACAGCTACTGTGAATCAGCCAAGGAGCTGTGGGACACGCTGAAGAAGGTGTATGGGAACACTTCCTACCTCAGCCGTGTGTTTGAAGTGAAGCTAGCGATCAACCGTCTTGCACAAGAGGACATGGAGTTCACTAAGCACTTGGGGAGGTTCAGGTCCTTATGGTCAGAGCTGGAGATGCTGAGGCCGAGCACAACTGATCCAGACCAGTTGAATGAGAGGCGCGAGCAAGACAAGGTCTTTGGGCTGCTTCTCACACTGAACCCGGCCTACACCCAGCTCATCCAGCACATGTTAAGGTCAGACAAGCTTCCGGACCTTGAGGAGGTGTGTGCACAAATCCAAAGGGAGCAGGGATCCATGGGTTTGTTTGGAGGAAAGGGGGAGCTCTCTCTTGCCAATCAAGCAGCTCATGAGGATTCAACCGAGGCTCCACAAGCAAACAAGGCATCTCACGGGAAGTACGAGGACAGGAAGTTCAATGGCAACTGTGATCATTGCAAGAAGCATGGTCATAAGAAGAGCCAATGCTGGATACTGCACCCACACCTCAAGCCGGCCAAGTTTATGAAGGAGCGTGAGGGAAGGGCAAATGTGACTGAAGGTTCAAGCGGAGCTGGTACCAGCAAGATCAGTGAAGTGGATGGGCTTGGAGGCAATGATGGGAATGGGAAGTCTCTGGTGGCTTACACCGGCGCCTCAAGCTCCCGCAGCAATGATGACTACATCAAGAGATCAGACCTTGATGCCCTCTTCAAAATGCTAAAGGAAAACGGTAACACTTACGGTTATTCCTTTGGAGCTTCTATGATTGCATATAAGGATGATCACTTGATTAGAGAACTAGTAGAACGGTTAGAAGCTAGGAATGAGTATAGACATGCTCACATTGCTAGAACTGATAAGATGCATCCATCACTTAGTAATCTATGCCATAATGCTAAACGAGTAGGTAAACCATTGATTGTTGATTCTGGTGCATCACATCATATGATAAGTGATGAAAACTTGATTAAGGATATAGAACCTACACATGGGCATGTGATGATAGCAAATGGGGATAAGATACCCATTAGAGGAATAGGAAAGCTTAAGCTGTTTAACAAAGAATCTAGAGCTTTTTACATGCCTGAATTCACATCAAACCTATTATCAGTGAAGAAATGTACTAATGATTTACAATGCAATGTTATCTTTAGTCCTAATGATGTGAAGTTTCAGGATATTGAGAGCAGCAGATTGATTGGGAAAGGGGTGACTAAGGGAGATCTCTATATGCTTGAAGAACTCACTTCTGTTCCTGATTATAGTTGCTCGTTTACTTCTGCTTCTTTGTTGAATAAAAATGCATTGTGGCATGCTAGAGTAGGACACCCTCATGTTAAAGCTTTGAACTTAATGGTACCAGGTGTTGTGTTTGAGAATAAAGATTGTGAAGCTTGCATTTTAGGCAAGCATTGTAGAACTGTGTTTCAAAAGTCTACTACCGTTTATGATAATTGCTTTGATCTAATTCATTCAGATGTATGGACTGCCCCTTGCTTATCTAGAGATAGTTATAAGTATTTTGTCACATTCATTGATGAAAAATCCAAATACACCTGGTTAACCTTAATTCAGACCAAAGATAGGGTACTTGATGCATTTAGGAACTTTCAAACTTATGTAACTAACCATTATCATGCTAAGATTAAAATTTTGAGATCAGATAATGGAGGAGAGTACACGAGTCATGCATTCAAGCAACACCTATCACAACATGGGATCCTACATCAAACAAGCTGTCCTTATACTCCACAGCAAAATGGAGTGGCTGAGAGGAAGAATAGGCATCTCATGGAAGTGGCAAGGTCACTTATGTTTCAGAGTAATGTTCCAAAGAGATTTTGGAGTGATGCGGTTGCCACTGCTTGTTACCTGATAAACAGAACTCCAACCAAAGTTCTGAATGAGAAGGCTCCATTTGAAGTTCTGAACAGGTACAAGCCAGCTCTTGATTACTTGCGAGTCTTTGGATGCCTATGCTTTGTCCTCAAACCAGGAGAGATGATCAACAAGCTAGAAGCAAGAAGCACTAAGGCTGTGTTCATAGGATACTCAGCTACACAGAAAGGATACAAATGCTATGATCCTATAGCAAGGAGAGTTCTTGTATCTAGAGATGTGAAGTTCTTGGAAGATAGAGGATACTATGAAGAAAAGAATCAAGAAGACCTGAAGGACTTAACATCAGACAAGGCCACCACCTTGCGGATCATTCTTGAAGGTCTTGGAATCAGTACATCCCAGGATCCGAGGAATCACGCAACTACACCTCCTGAAGTTGGTTCACCATCCCACCTTGATCATGAGGGAGGAGAGGAGCATGAGGAGCCTATGCAAGAGGCCAACCAAGATGAAGGAGGAGTAGAGAATGAAGGAGAAGAGAGCATAGGCTCGGATGGTCATGGACATGATCATGGTGTGACACAAACACCTTCTCAAGATGAAGTGGTAGAAGAACAACAGGAAGAAGAACCGGTTGTGCAGCCACTAAGAAGGAGTACAAGGATAAGGAAGGATCCTTCCAGTTGGGTAAACACGAGAGTGTACTACAATGCCCAAGCTGTGGAGCATCCTTCTCAAGCCGTGTGCTCCTTTGCTCAATATCCAGAAGCACATTGCGCTTTCATGGTAAACTTGGATGAGAATCACATCCCAAGAAGCTATGAAGAAGCAATGAAAGATAAAGAATGGAAGGAATCAGTTGGAGATGAGGCAGGAGCGATGATCAAGAATGATACATGGTATGAGAGTGAGTTACCAAAAGGGAAGAAGGCTGTGACTAGTAGATGGATATTCACAATCAAGTACAAAGCGGATGGAAAGGTTGAGAGGAAGAAGTCAAGGCTAGTTGCAAGAGGTTTCACTCAAACTTATGGAGAAGATTACATAGAAACCTTTGCACCAGTAGCTAAACTCCACACAATCCGGATTGTACTAAGCTTGGCTGTGAATCTTGGATGGGGGTTATGGCAAATGGATGTGAAGAATGCGTTTCTACAAGGTGAACTTGAGGATGAAGTGTATATGCATCCACCTCCAGGCCTTGAACACTTAGTGAAGAGTGGAAATGTGTTGAGACTGAAGAAAGCCATCTATGGGCTGAAGCAATCACCAAGAGCGTGGTACAACAAGTTGAGCACTACTCTGAATGGCCGAGGCTTCAAGAAGTCTGAACTAGATCACACCCTCTTCACACTCACAACTCCCTCAGGTATGATTGCACTCCTTGTGTATGTTGATGATATCATTATCACAGGGAGTGATAAGGAAGGTATCATAGCAACCAAGGAGTTTCTTAAATCCATGTTTGAGATTAAAGACTTGGGAGAAATGAAATACTTCCTTGGAATTGAGATATGTAGATCCAAGGAAGGTTTGTTCATGTCCCAAAGGAAATATACACTTGATCTTTTGAAAGGTGCAGGTGCTTATGGAGGCAAGACAGCAAGGATGCCTATGGAGGATGGCTACAAAGTCCCACGAGAGGGGGAGATTGAAGACAGCAAACCTTATCAGGATCCTAAACTCTATAGAAAACTAGTTGGCAAATTGATTTATCTTACTATAACTAGACCTGACATTGCTTTGCTGTGAATCAGGTGAGTCAACACATGCAAGTGCCTAAGGAACATCACTGGCACATGGTGGAGAGGATCTTGATGTATCTCAACGGCTCACCTGATCAAGGAGTATGGATGGGCTGCAATGGAAGCACTGAAGTGGTGGGATATTGTGATGCGGATTGGGCTGGTGATAGAGCAGACAGGAGATCAACCACAGGCTATTGCACATTCATTGGAGGCAACTTGGTGACTTGGAAGAGCAAGAAGCAGAAGGTAGTGTCATGTTCAAGTGCAGAAGCCGAGTATAGAGCCATGCTGAAGCTCACCAACGAGTTGGTATGGATCAAAGGCATCTTGAAGCACTTGGAGATTGATCAAGCAACTCCAATGACAATGCATTGTGACAATCAAGCTGCCATCCACATTGCATCCAACTCGGTGTTTCATGAGAGGACCAAGCACATTGAAGTTGATTGTCACAAGGTGAGGCAGATGATTGTGCTAGGGGTGATCTTGCCATGCTACACAAGAAGTGAAGATCAGCTAGCGGATGTGTTCACCAAGGCTGCAAGACAGAAGACAATGGAGTCCATTCACATCAGGTTGGGCCTCATTGATCTTGGGAAGAGAAGGAGCTAATCCCCTTAGCTGCAAGGTCTTTACTCTTTTTCCCTCATCAAAGTTTTATCCCATTGGGTTTTCTTTGGTGAGGTTTTTAATGAGGAAGATCTTGTGGCTGTCCAAGCTTAGGCTTATACAAAGCTAAGCTTGAGGGGGAGTGTTGAGTTGAGCTGAATATATGTATGAAGAGCTAAGGAGTTGAAGAGGAAAGGAGATGAGGAAGCTTAAGGGAGTTTAGGGAGAGCATGGTACGGACGTCCGTACAAGGCCGTACAAGCCGTACAGTCCGTACCATCCAGCATCGACCAAGACTTACCTTGCATCAGCCAAGTAACACGGTAACTAAGAAGGAGTTACTTGGGAGCTTAGGGAGAAGGGATCAGACCGTTGAAAGGATAAGGGAAGAGCGTGCCAGGCTGGAACAGGCTGTAAAGAGGCAAAGCGTGTGAGCCTTTCCATCCAATCATCCGTAAAGCAGCCCTTGACTCTACATGCTTCAATAGTGCCCATTTCGACTCTTGTAAACCCTTGTGCTCCCCATATAAATATGTAACCTCACTCATTAATAAGATTAAGCAGTTTGAGTCTCTCTAATCTCTTAGACACTATGGTTTTCTCTTAGACACTAAACGGCTCTATCTAGTCTCCTAATCTTTCACAAACTTCTCTTAATCACTTCCTAAACACTCTCTTTATTCTGATTACTCTAAGGATCTCTTAATCTCATACCTATGTGATTTATTCAACTTCCTGGTGATTCTCCACCACTTTATGTATCCAAATCAAGCTTCTCACAAAGGGATTCATCCTGGTTTGAATGGAACGACGAAGAATTTGTGCTATTCCCAAACTGGGAAACTGGAATCACCTGATTTGAAAGTGGGATAACTTCTTCATCCCAACTCCTATGAGATTTATTCAACTTCCTGGTGATTCTCCACCACTTTATGTATTCAAATAAAGCTTCTCACAAAGTGATTCATCCTGGTTTGATTGGAACGACGAAGAAGCTGTGCTATTCCCAAACTGGGAAACTGGAATCACCTGATTTGAAAGTGGGATAACTTCTTTTTCCCAACTCCTATGAGATTTATTCAACTTCCTGGTGATTCTCCACCACTTTATGTATCCAAATCAAGCTTCTCACAAAGTGATTCATCCTGGTTTGATTGGAACGACGAAGAAGCTGTGCTATTCCCAAACTGGGAAACTGGAATCACCTGATTTGAAAGTGGGATAACTTCTTTTCGCCAACTCCTATGAGATTTATTCAACTTCCTGATGATTCTCCACCACTTTATGTATCCAAATCAAGCTTCTCACAAAGTGATTCATCCTGGTTTGATTTGAACGACGATGAAGCTGTGCTATTCCCAAACTGGGAAACTGGAATCACCTGATTTGAAAGTGGGATAACTTCTTCATCCCAACTCCTATGAGATTTATTCAACTTCCTGGTGATTCTCCACCACTTTATGTATCCAAATCAAGCTTCTCACAAAGTGATTCATCCTGGTTTGAATGGAACGACGAAGAAGCTGTGCTATTCCCAAACTGGGAAACTGGAATCACCTGATTTGAAAGTGGGATAACTTCTTCATCCCAACTCCTATGAGATTTATTCAACTTCCTGGTGATTCTCCACCACTTTATGTATCCAAATCAAGCTTCTCACAAAGTGATTCATCCTGGTTTGATTGGAACGACGAAGAAGCTGTGCTATTCCCAAACTGGGAAACTGGAATCACCTGATTTGAAAGTGGGATAACTTCTTCATGCCAACTCCTATGAGATTTATTCAACTTCCTGGTGATTCTCCACCACTTTATGTATCCAAATCAAGCTTCTCACAAAGTGATTCATCCTGGCTTGATTTGAACGACAGAGAAGCTGTGCTATTCCCAAACTGGGAAACTAGAATCACCTGATTTGAAAGTGGGATAACTTCTTTTCGCCAACTCCTATGAGATTTATTCAACTTCCTGGTGATTCTCCACCACTTTATGTATCCAAATCAAGCTTCTCACAAAGTGATTCATCCTGGTTTGATTGGAACGACGATGAAGCTGTGCTATTCCCAAACTGGGAAACTGGAATCACCTGATTTGAAAGTGGGATAACTTCTTCACGCCAACTCCTATGAGATTTATTCAACTTCCTGGTGATTCTCCACCACTTTATGTATTCAAATCAAGCTTCTCACAAAGTGATTCATCCTGGTTTGATTGGAACGACGAAGAAGCTGTGCTATTCCCAAACTGGGAAACTGGAATCACCTGATTTGAAAGTGGGATAACTTCTTCATCCCAACTCCTATGAGATTTATTCAACTTCCTGGTGATTCTCCACCACTTTATGTATCCAAATCAAGCTTCTCACAAAGTGATTCATCCTGGTTTGATTGGAACGACGAAGAAGCTGTGCTATTCCCAAACTGGGAAACTGGAATCACCTGATTTGAAAGTGGGATAACTTCTTCATGCCAACTCCTATGAGATTTATTCAACTTCCTGGTGATTCTCCACCACTTTATGTATCCAAATCAAGCTTCTCACAAAGTGATTCATCCTGGTTTGATTGGAACGACGAAGAAGCTGTGCTATTCCCAAACTGGGAAACTGGAATCACCTGATTTGAAAGTGGGATAACTTCTTTTCGCCAACTCCTATGAGATTTATTCAACTTCCTGGTGATTCTCCACCACTTTATGTATCCAAATCAAGCTTCTCACAAAGTGATTCATCCTGGTTTGATTTGAACGACGATGAAGCTGTGCTATTCCCAAACTGGGAAACTGGAATCACCTGATTTGAAAGTGGGATAACTTCTTCTTGCCAACTCCTATGAGATTTATTCAACTTCCTGGTATTCTCCACCACTTTATGTATCCAAATCAAGCTTCTCACAAAGTGATTCATCCTGGTTTGATTTGAACGACGAAGAAGCTGTGCTATTCCCAAACTGGGAAACTGGAATCACCTGATTTGAAAGTGGGATAACTTCTTCATCCCAACTCCTATGAGATTTATTCAACTTCCTGGTGATTCTCCACCACTTTATGTATCCAAATCAAGCTTCTCACAAAGTGATTCATCCTGGTTTGATTGGAACGACGAAGAAGCTGTGCTATTCCCAAACTGGGAAACTGGAATCACCTGATTTGAAAGTGGGATAACTTCTTCACGCCAACTCCTATGTGATTTATTCAACTTCCTGGTGATTCTCAACCACTTTATGTATCCAAATCAAGCTTCTCACAAAGTGATTCATCCTGGTTTGATTGGAACGACAGAGAAGCTGTGCTATTCCCAAACTGGGAAACTGGAATCACCTGATTTGAAAGAGGGATAACTTCTTTTCGCCAACTCCTATGAGATTTATTCAACTTCCTGGTGATTCTCCACCACTTTATGTATCCAAATAAAGCTTCTCACAAAGTGATTCATCCTGGTTTGATTTGAACGACGATGAAGCTGTGCTATTCCCAAACTGGGAAACTGGAATCACCTGATTTGAAAGTGGGATAACTTCTTCAGCCAACTCCTATGAGATTTATTCAACTTCCTGGTGATTCTCCACCACTTTATGTATCCAAATCAAGCTTCTCACAAAGTGATTCATCCTGGTTTGATTGGAACGACGAAGAAGCTGTGCTATTCCCAAACTGGGAAACTGGAATCACCTGATTTGAAAGTGGGATAACTTCTTCATCCCAACTCCTATGAGATTTATTCAACTTCCTGGTGATTATCCACCACTTTATGTATCATAATCAAGCTTCTTACAAAGTGATTCATCCTGGTTTGATTGGAACGACGAAGAAGTTGTGCTATTCCCAAACTGGGAAACTGGAAGCACCTGATTTGAAAGTGAGATAACTTCTTCACCCCAACTCCTATGAGATTTATTCAACTTCCTGGTGATTCTCCACCACTTTATGTATCCAAATCAAGCTTCTCACAAAGTGATTCATCCTGGTTTGATTGGAACGACGAAGAAGCTGTGCTATTCCCAAACTGGGAAACTGGAATCACCTGATTTGAAAGTGGGATAACTTCTTTTCGCCAACTCCTATGAGATTTATTCAACTTCCTGGTGATTCTCCACCACTTTATGTATCCAAATCAAGCTTCACAAAGTGATTCATCCTGGTTTGATTGGAACGACGATGAAGCTGTGTTATTCCCAAACTGGGAAACTGGAATCACCTGATTTGAAAGTGGGATAACTTCTTCTTGCCAACTCCTATTAGATTTATTCAACTTCCTGGTGATTCTCCACCACTTTATGTATCCAAACCAAGCTTCTCACAAAGTGATTCATCCTGGTTTGATTGGAACGACGAAGAAGCTGTGCTATTCCCAAACTCGGAAACTGGAATCACCTGATTTGAAAGTTGGATAACTTCTTCATCCCAACTCCTATGAGATTTATTCAACTTCCTGGTGATTCTCCACCACTTTATGTATCCAAATCAAGCTTCTCACAAAGTGATTCATCCTGGTTTGATTGGAACGACGAAGAAGCTGTGCTATTCCCAAACTGGGAAACTGGAATCACCTGATTTGAAAGTGGGATAACTTCTTCTTGCCAACTCCTATGAGATTTATTCAACTTCCTGGTGATTCTCCACCACTTTATGTATCCAAATCAAGCTTCTCACAAAGTGATTCATCCTGGTTTGATTTGAACGACGAGAAGCTGTGCCTATTCCCAAACTGGGAAACTGGAATCACCTGATTTGAAAGTGGGATAACTTCTTTTCGCCAACTCCTATGAGATTTATTCAACTTCCTGGTGATTCTCCACCACTTTATGTATCCAAATCAAGCTTCTCACAAAGTGATTCATCCTGGTTTGAATGGAACGACGATGAAGCTGTGCTATTCCCAAACTGGGAAACTGGAATCACCTGATTTGAAAGTGGGATAACTTCTTCACGCCAACTCCTATGTGATTTATTCAACTTCCTGGTGATTCTCCACCACTTTATGTATCCAAATCAAGCTTCTCACAAAGTGATTCATCCTGGTTTGATTGGAACGACGAAGAAGCTGTGCTATTCCCAAACTGGGAAACTGGAATCACCTGATTTGAAAGTGGGATAACTTCTTCATCCCAACTCCTATGAGATTTATTCAACTTCCTGGTGATTCTCCACCACTTTATGTATCCAAATCAAGCTTCTCACAAAGTGATTCATCCTGGTTTGATTGGAACGACGAAGAAGCTGTGCTATTCCCAAACTGGGAAACTGGAATCACTTGATTTGAAAGTGGGATAACTTCTTCATCCCAACTCCTATGAGATTTATTCAACTTCCTGGTGATTCTACACCACTTTATGTATTCAAATCAAGCTTCTCACAAAGTGATTCATCCTGGTTTGATTGGAACGACGAAGAAGCTGTGCTATTCCCAAACTGGGAAACTGGAATCACCTGATTTGAAAGTGGGATAACATCTTCATGCCAACTCCTATGAGATTTATTCAACTTCCTGGTGATTCTCCACCACTTTATGTATCCAAATCAAGCTTCTCACAAAGTGATTCATCCTGGTTTGATTTGAACGATGATGAAGCTGTGCTATTCCCAAACTGGGAAACTGGAATCACCTGATTTGAAAGTGGGATAACTTCTTCACGCCAACTTCTATGTGATTTATTCAACTTCCTGGTGATTCTCCACCACTTTATGTATCCAAATCAAGCTTCTCACAAAGTGATTCATCCTCGTTTGATTGGAACGACGAAGAAGCTGTGCTATTCCCAAACTGGGAAACTCGAATCACCTGATTTGAAAGTGGGATAACTTCTTCTTGCCAACTCCTATTAGATTTATTCAACTTCCTGGGTATTCTCCACCACTTTATGTATCCAAATCAAGCTTCTCACAAAGTGATTCATCCTGGTTTGATTTGAACGACGATGAAGCTGTGCTATTTCCAAACTGGGAAACTGGAATCACCTGATTTGAAAGTGGGATAACTTCTTCTTGCCAACTCCTATGAATTTATTCAACTTCCTGGTATTCTCCACCACTTTATGTATCCAAATCAAGCTTCTCACAAAGTGATTCATCCTGGTTTGAATGGAACGACGAAGAAGCTGTGCTATTCCCAAACTGGGAAACTGGAATCACCTGATTTGAAAGTGGGATAACTTCTTCTTGCCAACTCCTATGAGATTTATTCAACTTCCTGGTGATTCTACACCACTTTATGTATTCAAATCAAGCTTCTCACAAAGTGATTCATCCTGGTTTGATTGGAACGACGAAGAAGCTGTGCTATTCCCAAACTGGGAAACTGGAATCACCTGATTTGAAAGTGGGATAACTTCTTTTCGCCAACTCCTATGAGATTTATTCAACTTCCTGGTGATTCTCCACAACTTTATGTATCCAAATCAAGCTTCTCACAAAGTGATCATCCTGGTTTGATGGGAACGACGATGAAGCTGTGCTATTCCCAAACTGGGAAACTGGAATCACCTGATTTGAAAGTGGGATAACTTCTTCATCCCAACTCTATGTGATTTATTCAACTTCCTGGTGATTCTCCACCACTTTATGTATCCAAATCAAGCTTCTCACAAAGTGATTCATCCTGGTTTGATTGGAACGACGAAAGAGCTGTGCTATTCTCAAACTGGGAAACTGGAATCACCTGATTTGAAAGTGGGATAACTTCTTTTCGCCAACTCCTATGAGATTTATTCAACTTCCTGGTGATTCTCCACCACTTTATGTATCCAAATCAAGCTTCTCACAAAGTGATTCATCCTGGTTTGATTTGAACGACGATGAAGCTGTGCTATTCCCAAACTGGGAAACTGGAATCACCTGATTTGAAAGTGGGATAACTTCTTCACGCCAACTCCTATGTGATTTATTCAACTTCCTGGTGATTCTCCACCACTTTATGTATCCAAATCAAGCTTCTCACAAAGGGATTCATCCTGGTTTGAATGGAACGACGAAGAAGTTGTGCTATTCCCAAACTGGGAAACTGGAATCACCTGATTTGAAAGTGGGATAACTTCTTCATCCCAACTCCTATGAGATTTATTCAACTTCCTGGTGATTCTACACCACTTTATGTATTCAAATCAAGCTTCTCACAAAGTGATTCATCCTGGTTTGATTGGAACGACGAAGAAGCTGTGCTATTCCCAAACTGGGAAACTGGAATCACTTGATTTGAAAGTGGGATAACTTCTTCATCCCAACTCCTATGAGATTTATTCAACTTCCTGGTGATTCTACACCACTTTATGTATTCAAATCAAGCTTCTCACAAACTGATTCATCCTGGTTTGATTGGAACAACGAAGAAGCTGTGCTATTCCCAAACTGGGAAACTGGAATCACCTGATTTGAAAGTGGGATAACATCTTCATGCCAACTCCTATGAGATTTATTCAACTTCCTGGTGATTCTCCACCAGTTTATGTATCCAAATCAAGCTTCTCACAAAGTGATTCATCCTGGTTTGATTTGAACGATGATGAAGCTGTGCTATTCCCAAACTGGGAAACTGGAATCACCTGATTTGAAACTGGGATAACTTCTTCACGCCAACTTCTATGTGATTTATTCAACTTCCTGGTGATTCTCCACCACTTTATGTATCCAAATCAAGCTTCTCACAAAGTGATTCATCCTCGTTTGATTGGAACGACGAAGAAGCTGTGCTATTCCCAAACTGGGAAACTAGAATCACCTGATTTGAAAGTGGGATAACTTCTTTTCGCCAACTCCTATGAGATTTATTCAACTTCCTGGTGATTCTCACCCACTTTATGTATCCAAATCAAGCTTCTCACAAAGTGATTCATCCTGGTTTGATTTGAACGACGATGAAGCTGTGCTATTTCCAAACTGGGAAACTGGAATCACCTGATTTGAAAGTGGGATAACTTCTTCTTGCCAACTCCTATGAAATTTATTCAACTTCCTGGGTATTCTCCACCACTTTATGTATCCAAATCAAGCTTCTCACAAAGTGATTCATCCTGGTTTGAATGGAACGACGAAGAAGCTGTGCTATTCCCAAACTGGGAAACTGGAATCACCTGATTTGAAAGTGGGATAACTTCTTCATCCCAACTCCTATGAGATTTATTCAACTTCCTGGTGATTCTACACCACTTTATGTATTCAAATCAAGCTTCTCACAAAGTGATTCATCCTGGTTTGATTGGAACGACGAAGAAGCTGTGCTATTCCCAAACTGGGAAACTGGAATCACCTGATTTGAAAGTGGGATAACTTCTTTTCGCCAACTCCTATGAGATTTATTCAACTTCCTGGTGATTCTCCACAACTTTATGTATCCAAATCAAGCTTCTCACAAAGTGAATCATCCTGGTTTGATGGGAACGACGATGAAGCTGTGCTATTCCCAAACTGGGAAACTGGAATCACCTGATTTGAAAGTGGGATAACTTCTTCATCCCAACTTCTATGTGATTTATTCAACTTCCTGGTGATTCTCCACCACTTTATGTATCCAAATCAAGCTTCTCACAAAGTGATTCATCCTCGTTTGATTGGAACGACGAAGATGCTGTGCTATTCCCAAACTGGGAAACTCGAATCACCTGATTTGAAAGTGGGATAACTTCTTTTCGCCAACTCCTATGAGATTTATTCAACTTCCTGGTGATTCTCATCATTGGCGTATGGTGGAGAGGCTGCTGATGTATCTAAATGGCTCGCCGTATACACTTTTGTGTATTAGAGCATGATTCAAATAATCAGAGATAATCAGATGAAAAGATTAAAGAGATTAAGAGATTTTAGTGAGAGAATAAAGAGAGAGACTCAAAACTCCATTAATTATTAAAGATGAGGTTTACAACATATTTTTGTGAGAGAGACAATACATTTCGAAATCCATAAGATAAGAAAGAGATTCAGAGCATGTGTAGTCAAAGAGAGCCATCCAAAAGCATCCAATGGGAGTCTTCACATGCTTGATCCCTTTGGCATCTTTTACTAGATGCTGTCTACTTTACAGCCTGTCTCCAGCCTCTCTAGCTTGAGGAAACCTTATCCAGACTGCTCCTTCCCTATCCAAGAGCTCCTTGGTCGTGGGTAACTCTCCAAAGTGAAGCAAGATCACTTTCCAAGCTTTAACTGAGTTACCACAGTAAAACTAAAGTTACTGTGGTAAAACTCCAAAGTTACTGTATGCCTCAATCCTCTTTCTCTATCAATGTCTCCTCTCTTTATTACCTCATCTCAACACTCCCCCTCAAGCTTGACCATGTGGAACAAGTCAAGCTTGGAAACCATGAAGACCTCCCTCATTAAAAACCTCACCAAAGAAAACCCATTGGGATAAAACTTTGATAAGGGAAAAAGAGTGGAGACTCCATGGTTAAGGGGCTCAGCTCCTGGGAGTAAGATCAATGAGTCCAAGCCTGGATAGTATGGACTCCATTGTCTTCAATCTCGCTGCCTTGGTAAACACATCGGCAAGCTGATCTTCACTTCTTGTATAACATGGCAGAATCACTCCTAGGATAATCATCTGCCTCACCTTATGACAATCCACCTCTATGTGCTTTGTTCTCTCATGAAACACTGAGTTGGAGGCAATGTGGATAGCTGCTTGATTGTCACAATGCATAGTCATAGGAGCACTCTGGTCAATCTCTGTTGAGTTGAGTTAAGCATATAAGTGAGAAGAGAAGAGGAGTTGAGGAGATGAAGAGATGAGGCAGAGTGGAGTTTAGAGAGAGTATGGTACGGACGTCCGTACAAGGCCGTACAAGCCGTACAGTCCGTACCATCCAAGCCTTGACCAAAACTTACCATGCATTGCCCAAGTGAAATGGTAAACGCGGAAGAGTTACTCAAGAGGAGAAGGATCAGAACGTGAGAGGATAAGGGAAGAGCATGCCAGGCTGTGACAGGCTGTAAGGAGAGGAAGCATGCGAGTCCTCTTATCCGTCCATCTCTAAAGCAACCTTTGACTCCACATGCTTCAATAGTGCCCATTTCGAGTTTTGGAAACCCTTGTAGCTCTCATATAAATATGTAACCTCACTCATTAATAAAGTTATGGAGTTTTGAGTCTCTCTCTCTTAAGTCTCTCTCTTGTTCTTAATCTCCAATCTCCTTAATTCTCAGATTAGACTTAATCACTCTTTAAATCACCAAATCTAATATGGTATCAGAGCCAGGTTCATTCAAAAGGAGAGAGTGATTTCGTGTTTCTAAATGTTCTTGAGTGTTCTTGAGTGTTCTTGAGAGTTCTTGAGATTTGTCAAGAGCTAGATCCTTTAAAAGTCAAGTTTGTGTCTGTTGGTGTTTCTTTTGGAGAGTCAGCTTCAAGGGAGTCCCGTTAGGTGTTTGACAAGGTCAGAAGATGGGTCTAGCTTGTGGTTCAGCAAGGCGTGAAGAGAAGGAAGAGTCTTTGAAGGGTAAAGCTGCTGAGAAAGATCAGACAGCAAGAGAAACAAGTGGAAGTTGCTTTAGTCTTGAAGAAAGTACACTGCTTGAGAAGATTGAAGATGTTTATGAGAACAAGGTCAGTCTTAGGAGAGTGTATGAAGTCAAGAGGGTGATTAGTGGAGGTAAACCAGGAAGAGAAGAGTTCAATAACCATGTGAGGAAGCTACAACATTTGTGGGTTGAACTACAAGGGTTGAGATCCCATGTGGATGGGGATACTACACAAGAGCAAGAGACGGTCTTGAAGCTCTTGGCGAGCATGGAGTCATCTTATGGGTGGCTGGTAGAGATGGTTCTAAGAGGGGAACAGCTTCCGGAAATGGAAGAGATTTGTGGGCTTATAAGAAGGGCGTATGAGATAATGAGAGATGATGAGAGGCTAACCATGAGTAGGAGTGAGAGCTCATGGAAGCCAACTGGGAGTAGGAGTGAGAGCTTCCAGAAGCTAACCATGAGTAGGAGTGAGGGCTCATGGAGGCTAACCGGGAGTAGGAGTGAGGGCTTCCGGAAGAAGAGAAGGTGCAGAATGCTATCCAAAGCTTCTATCAACATAGGAAAGGGTAGAAAGAGAGTTGTGGGAGAGTGTTCTTACTCAGCCTACATGGGGGAATCAGTAGAAGACAGTGGGGTGTTAAGAGAGCAAGCTGATGATCGCATCACCAGGAAGGAATGGAGAGTGTTCATGGAACATGTACAAGCCTTAACAGCAAGCAAGAAGCATGCTATACAATCCGGAGCTTCTAAACCCATGGTGATTGATTCTGGAGCAAGTCATCATATGATCAGTGATAGGAGGCTTATAAGTGAGATCAAGGCTGCAACAGGGAGTGTTAGGATAGCTAATGGTGCTATGATCCCAATAGAAGGAGTGGGAAAGCTCAAACTGTTTGAGAAGGACACGGCTGCTTTCTATATGCCTCAGTTCACTTCAAATCTCTTATCTGTGAAGAAAGCTACCATTGATCTGGATTGTCAAGTAGTATTCAGACCTGATGAAGTTGAGTTCCAAGATTTGAAGACTGGGAGAGTCATTGGCAGAGGAGACAGCAAAAATCAGCTATACCACCTCGACTTGGCTAAGACCTCTAATCCCTTTAATTCTATGTGCTTGAGTAGTACTGCTGAGAAGATTGATAGTATTACTTGGCATGCTAGATTAGGACATCCTCATGTTCGTGCCATTGAGTTGATAATCCCTAATATGTCATTCAATCACTTGGATTGTGAAGCATGCATATTAGGAAAGCATTGTAGGACTGTTTTCCCAACATCTAAGACTACTTATGAGCATTGCTTTGATCTAGTTCACTCGGATGTGTGGACCGCTCCATGCATGTCTAGAGACAGCCATAAATACTTTGTGACATTCATTGATGAGAAGTCTAAGTATACATGGCTCACATTGCTTCCATCTAAAGATAAGGTGCTAGAAGCGTTTATGAACTTCCAAGCATATGTATCTAATCAATACAATGCTACTGTGAAGGTACTGAGATCAGACAACGGAGGTGAGTACATCAGCAATGCCTTCAAGAGTCATCTAGCCAAGCATGGGATTGTGCATCAGACCAGTTGTCCCTACACACCACAGCAGAATGGTGTAGCTGAGAGGAAGAATAGGCACTTGATGGAGGTTGCTAGGTCGATGATGTTTCATGCAAATGTCCCAAAAAGATTTTGGGGAGATGCTGTTCAGACTGCTTGCTACCTCATCAACCGGGTCCCAACCAAGATACTGAAGAATCTATCTCCATTTGAGGTGCTGAATAAGAGCAAGCCTTTTATTGATCACCTACGAGTATTTGGGTGTGTATGCTATGTCATGACTCCAGGAGAACAGAGAAACAAGCTGGAGGCAAAGAGTACTAAGGCAATGTTTATTGGATACTCTATCACTCAGAAGGGATACAAGTGCTATGATCCTGAAGCAAGGAGAGTGATGGTATCTAGAGAAGTGAAATTTATTGAATCCAAAGGGTATTATGAAGAAAAGGAGTGGGAAAATCTGAAGGATTTGTCTCAAGCTCCATCTGACAGAGCAACAACACTGAGGGTGCTGTTGGAGAAGCTAGGGATAGGGTTATCCCAGGATCAGGAATCTGGAAGAAGAGAGTCTTCCAATCCTACTAGTGAAGCTGAAAGAACAACTCCTCTTGATCATGAGAGGGGGAATGGAACTGAATCTCATGAGCAAGTGCACAATCAAGAAGATTCAGGCCAGCATAATCAAGAGGTGACACAGGAAGTAGAGAGTGGTGCTCAGTCTAGTGGAGATGGGCAAAGAGAGTCTACTGGCTCAGATGAGAGTGGTACTCAGTCTAGTGGAGATTGGGAAGTAGATCCTGATGGGTCAAATGAGAGTGGTGCTCAATCAGGTGAAGATAGGCAAGAAACACAAGACGAACAAGTTCAGGAGCTAAGGAGGAGCACAAGGGTGAAGAGAGATGCTTCCAACTGGGTAAACACGAGAGTGTACTACAATGCCCAGGCTGTGGAGCATCCTTCTCAAGCTATGTGTTCCTTTGCAGAGTTTCCGGACGAGCATATAGCCTTCACAGTAAGCTTGGATGAGAGCTATATTCCAAGGACTTATGAAGAAGCTATGGCTTTAAAGGAGTGGAGAGATTCAGTTGCTGATGAGTCCGGAGCCATGATTAAGAATGAAACATGGTATGAGAGTGAGCTGCCTAAAGGGAAGAAGGCAGTGACTAGTAAATGGGTGTTCACAATCAAGTTTCATCCTGATGGAAGAATAGAGAGGCGCAAGACTAGGTTGGTGGCAAGAGGGTTTACTCAGACATATGGTGAGGACTATGTTGAGACCTTTGCTCCTGTGGCTAAACTTCATACTATCAGAATTGTATTATCTTTAGCTGTGAATCTTGAGTGGGATTTGTGGCAAATGGATGTGAAGAATGCATTCCTTCAAGGAGAGTTGGAAGATGAAGTATACATGCATCCACCACCAGGTCTTGAACATCTAGTAAAGAAGGGTAATGTGTTGAGGTTGAGGAAAGCTATCTATGGTCTCAAGCAGTCTCCAAGGGCGTGGTACAACAAGTTGAGTACTACACTGAATGGGAGAGGGTTCAGGAAGTCAGAATTGGATCACACTCTCTTTACCCTAACCACCTCATCTGGTATTGTGGTATTGCTTGTGTATGTGGATGATATCATCATCACAGGCAGTGATAAGGAAGGCATCAAAGCTACAAAGGAGTATCTCAAGGCAAGCTTTGAGATTAAAGACTTGGGGGAAATGAAGTATTTTCTTGGGATTGAGATATGCAGATCAAAGGAAGGATTGTTTATGTCTCAAAGGAAGTATGTGATTGACCTATTGAAGGGAGCAGATGCGTATGGAGGAAAGACAGCCAAGATGCCAATGGAGGATGGGTACAAGGTTCCACGTGAGGGGGAGATTGAGGATAGCAAGCCATTCCATGATCCTAAGCTGTATAGGAAGCTAGTGGGAAAGTTGATTTATCTTACCATTACTAGACCTGATGTGTGCTTTGCGGTGAATCAAGTCAGTCAACACATGCAAGTTCCTAAGGAGCACCACTGGCGGATGGTGGAAAGGATCTTGATGTATCTGAATGGAACTACTGGTCTTGGAGTATGGATGGGATGTAACAGGAGTACTGAGGTTGTAGGATATTGTGATGCGGATTGGGCTGGTGATAGATCAGACAGGAGATCAACCACAGGCTATTGCACATTCATTGGAGGCAACTTGGTAACTTGGAAGAGCAAGAAGCAGAAGGTAGTGTCATGTTCAAGTGCAGAAGCCGAGTATAGAGCCATGCTGAAGCTCACCAACGAGTTGGTATGGATCAAAGGCATCTTGAAGCACTTGGAGATTGATCAAGCAACTCCAATGACAATGCATTGTGACAATCAAGCTGCCATCCACATTGCATCCAACTCGGTGTTTCACGAGAGGACCAAGCACATTGAAGTTGATTGTCACAAGGTGAGGCAGATGATTGTGCTAGGGGTGATCTTGCCATGCTACACAAGGAGTGAAGATCAGCTAGCGGATGTGTTCACCAAGGCTGCAAGACAGAAGACAATGGAGTCCATTCACATCAGGTTGGGCCTCATTGATCTTGGGAAGAGAAGGAGCTAATCCCCTTAGCTGCAAGGTCTTAACTCTTTTTCCCTCATCAAAGTTTTATCCCATTGGGTTTTCTTTGGTGAGGTTTTTAATGAGGAAGATCTTGTGGCTTTCCAAGCTTAGGCTTTCACAAAGCTAAGCTTGAGGGGGAGTGTTGAGTTGAGTTAAGCATATAAGTGAGAAGAGAAGAGGAGTTGAGGAGATGAAGAGATGAGGCAGAGTGGAGTTTAGAGAGAGTATGGTACGGACGTCCGTACAAGGCCGTACAAGCCGTACAGTCCGTACCATCCAAGCCTTGACCAAAACTTACCATGCATTGCCCAAGTGAAATGGTAAACGCGGAAGAGTTACTCAAGAGGAGAAGGATCAGAACGTGAGAGGATAAGGGAAGAGCATGCCAGGCTGTGACAGGCTGTAAGGAGAGGAAGCATGCGAGTCCTCTTATCCGTCCATCTCTAAAGCAACCTTTGACTCCACATGCTTCAATAGTGCCCATTTCGAGTTTTGGAAACCCTTGTAGCTCTCATATAAATATGTAACCTCACTCATTAATAAAGTTATGGAGTTTTGAGTCTCTCTCTCTTAAGTCTCTCTCTTGTTCTTAATCTCCAATCTCCTTAATTCTCAGATTAGACTTAATCACTCTTTAAATCACCAAATCTAATAATCTCTAGATGCTTCAAGATCCCTTGATCAACACCAACTCGTTTGTCAGCTTCAACATGGCTCTATACTCAGCTTCAGCACTTGAACAAGAGATAACCTTCTGCTTCTTACTCTTCCAAGTAACCAAGTTCCCTCCAATGAATGTACAATACCCAGTAGTTGATCTCCTGTCCACTCTATCTCCTGCCCAATCAGCATCACAATACCCAACCACTTCTGTACTGCCATTACAGCCCATCCAAACTCCTTGTCCAGCCGTCCCACTCAAATACCTCAGTATCCTATCAACCATCTTCCAGTGATGGACCTTTGGCGCCTGCATATGTTGACTCACTTGATTCACAGCAAAGCATATATCTGGCCTGGTAATAGTCAAGTAGATCAGCTTGCCAACCATCTTCCTATACAGCTTAGCATCCTCAAACAACTGGTTCTCTTCAACCTCCCCCTCACGTAAGACCTTATACCCCTCTTCAAGAGGTGTCTTGGCTACCTTTCCTCCAAGTACATCAGTCTCCTTCAACATATCCATTGTATACTTCCTTTGACACATAAACAAACCCTCCTTGGATCTGCATATCTCAATCCCCAAGAAATACTTCATCTCTCCCAAGTCTTTGATATCAAACACAGACTTGAGGAACTCTTTAGTGGCTTTAATCCCAGCCTTATCACTCCCTGTGATAATCAAATCATCCACATATACCAGTATCACAATGATCCCTGATGGAGTAACCAAAGTGAAGAGTGTATGATCCAGTTCAGACTTCCTGAATCCTCTCCCATTGAGAGTTGTACTCAGCTTTCTGTACCAAGCTCTAGGAGACTGCTTCAGCCCATATATTGCCTTCTTCAATCTCAAAACATTTCCTGGTTTTACTAGATGATCAAGACCAGGAGGAGGAAGCATGTATACCTCATCTTCTAGCTCACCTTGTAAGAAAGCATTCTTCACATCCATCTGCCACAAATCCCACTCCAAGTTTGTTGCAATGGACAACACAATCCGAACTATGTGCAGCTTAGCTACTGGTGCAAAGGTATCAATGTAATCCTCTCCATAGGTTTGTGTAAATCCTCTTGCAACCAGTCTGGTCTTCTTCCTATCAATCTGTCCATTTGCTAGATACTTGATTGTGAAGATCCATCTACTAGATACAGCCTTCTTTCCCTTAGGTAGCTCACTCTCATACCATGTATCATTCTTGATCATAGCACCTGCTTCAGCTCCCACTGATTCTTTCCATTCCTTTTCTAACATAGCTTCTTCATAAGTCCTTGGCACATAACTCTCATCCAGACTAATCATAAACGCATAATGCTCCTCTGGAAACTCAGCAAAGGAACACACGGCTTGAGAAGGATGCTCCACAGCCTGGGCATTGTAGTACACTCTCGTGTTTACCCAGTTGGAAGGATCCCTCTTTATCCTTGTGCTCCTCCTCAAAGCTTTCACCTGATCTTCAGTTTGCACACTAGCCGGCTCCACTTGCTCATCTTCTGAACTGGCCGGTCCGACTTGTTCTTCTCCACTAGACTGAACCTCATCTACTTCTCCACTAGACTGAACCTCATCCACTTCTCCACTAGACTGAACATTGTTCTCAACTTGATCATGAAGACCTGAATCCTCTTGGTTTTGCTCTTGCTCACCAGATTCAGTTCCATTCCCCCTCTCATGATCAAGAGGAGTTGTTCTTCCAGCTCCACCAGTCTGATTGGAAGACTCTCTCCTGCCGAGTTCCTGATCCTGGGACAACCCTATCCCGAGCTTCTCCAACAACACTCTCAGTATTGTTGCCTTATCAGATGGAGCTTGAGACAAATCCTTCAGATTTTCCCACTCTCTTTTCTTCATAATAACCTTTTGTTTCAACAAACTTCACTTCTCTAGATACCATCACTCTCCTTGCTTCAGGATCATAGCACTTGTACTCTTTTTGAGTGATAGAGTAACCAATGAACATAGCCTTAGTACTCTTTGCCTCCAGCTTGTTTCTCTGCTCTCCTGGAACCATGACATAGCACACACACCCAAAGACATGTAGGTGATCAATGACAGGTTTGCTCTTGTTCAACACTTCAAATGGAGACAGATTCTTCAATATCTTGGTTGGAACCCGGTTGATGAGATAGCAAGCAGTCTGCACAGCATCACTCCAAAAACGTTTTAGGACATTTGCATGAAACATCATTGATCTAGCAACCTCCATCAAGTGCCTGTTCTTCCTCTCAGCTACACCATTCTGCTGTGGTGTATAAGGACAGCTAGTCTGATGCACAATCACATGCTTGGCTAGATGACTCTTGAAGGCATTGCTGATGTATTCACCTCCATTATCTGATCTCAGTACCTTCACAGTAGCATTGTATTGATTAGATACATATGCTTGGAAGTTCATAAATGCTTCTAGCACCCTATCTTTAGATGGAAGCAATGTAAGCCAAGTATACTTAGACTTCTCATCAATGAATGTCACAAAGTACTTCTGGCTATCTCTAGACAAACAAGGAGCAGTCCACACATCTGAATGAACTAGATCAAAGCAATGCTCATAAGTAGTTTCTGATGTTGGAAAAACAGTCCTACAATGCTTTCCTAATATGCATGCTTCACACTCCAAGTGATTAAATGACATATTAGGAATTATCAATTCAATAGCACGAGCATGAGGATGACCCAATCTAGCATGCCAAGTAATACTATCAATCTTCTCATAAGTACTACTCAAACACATAGAATCAAAGGGTTTAGAAATCTTAGCAAATTGGAGCTGGTATAGATTATTCTTGCTGTCTCCTCTCCCAATGACCCTTCCAGTCTTCAAATCTTGGAACTCAACATCATCTGGCCTGAATACTACTTGACAGCCAAGATCAATCGTGGCTTTCCTCACAGATACCAGATTTGAAGCAAACTGTGGCATGTAGAAGGCATCTGAGTCTTTGTCAAATAGCTTGAGCTTTCCAACCCCTTCTATTGGAATCCTATCTCCATTGGCTATCATCACACCCCCAGTGGCTTTCTTTACATCACTCATTAAGCTTCTATCACTAATCATGTGATGACTTGCTCCAGAATCAACAATGATGGGTTTGTTGGATGTGGATGATTTGGCAGGAGCACCTTGTCTCCGGGTCGTAGCCAAAGCATACACATACTTGACAAACTCATCCCATTCATCCTTTGTGACACGCTCATCCGCTCCTTTGGTCTCTAGCTTCCTCATGACCCCACTGCTCTCTACAGATTCTCCCATGTAAGCTGAGTAAGAACACTCTCCCATAAGAATCTGTTGTGCTTCTTCTCTGCCCATCTTCATAGTACCATAGCTACCTTGATAACCAGACAGTATGCTTCTCTTCCAACACCTTCCTCTTCTGATCTGAGCCTTAGAACGTCGTCTCAGCCTTCCCTTCTTCCTTTTAGCACCCTCCTTACTCCAAGTTATCTCTTTGTTCTCTTCCATCACTTGATGAAGCCTCTGAACAAGTACACACACTTCTTCCATGTTGGGTAGCTTCTCTTCCTTGAGAATAAGCTTTACCAACCAGCCATAAGATGAATCCAAGCTTGCAAGGAGGCTGAAGACAACATCTTGCTTTCGCCACTCTTCTAGCACTCTCGGATCACAACTTCTTCGTCTCAAGCTTTGTAACTCCGACCACAAACATCTCAGCTTTTTCACATGCTGATTGAAACCTTCTTTCCCTTGTTTCAACTCACAGATCATCTTCCTGACTTCATACATCCTCCTTAGATTGATCTTGTTCTCATAAACATCTTCAATCTTCTCAAGAGATATACTTTCTTCAAGACTCAACTGATCTTCACATTTCAACCTTGCTGTCTGACCCCCATCAGCAGCTCTCTCCATTAAAGGTTCTCCCTTTACTTGATTACTCCAAATCTCACAGCTTCCCAAAGCTGTCTTTACCCATCTTGGCCAAACCCACTTGTTTTCTTCTTGAATCTTCACTACTCCACTAGATTCGTGCTTCATATCCATGTTTCCACCAGAGAATCTCAAATAAACCCAGCCACAAAAGAATAGACAACACACATACCCAGAAACCTCAATAATCCCAAGAACACTCAAGAACACTCTGATTTTGAAAAAAAGAAATCACACTCACCCCCTTTTTGCCAACCTGGCTCTGATACCATATACACTTTTGTGTATTAGAGCATGATTCAAATAATCAGAGATAATCAGATGAAAGGATTAAAGAGATTAAGAGATTTTAGTGAGAGAATAAAGAGAGAGACTCAAAACTCCATTAATTATTAAAGATGAGGTTTACAACATATTTTTGTGAGAGAGACAATACATTTCGAAATCCATAAGATAAGAATGAGATTCAGAGCATGTGTAGTCAAAGAGAGCCATCCAAAAGCATCCAATGGGAGTCTTCACATGCTTGATCCCTTTGGCATCTTTTACTAGATGCTGTCTACTTTACAGCCTGTCTCCAGCCTCTCTAGCTTGAGGAAACCTTATCCAGACTGCTCCTTCCTTATCCAAGAGCTCCTTGTCGTGGGTAACTCTCCAAAGTGAAGCAAGATCACTTTCCAAGCTTTAACTGAGTTACCACAGTAAAACTAAAGTTACTGTGGTAAAACTCCAAAGTTACTGTATGCCTCAATCCTCTTTCTCTATCAATGTCTCCTCTCTTTATTACCTCATCTCAACACGCCGGATCAAGGGGTTTGGATGGGATGCAATGGAAGCTCAGAAGTGGTGGGCTATTGTGATGCTGATTGGGCAGGAGATAGAGCTGACAGGAGATCAACTACCGGCTATTGCACATTCATTGGAGGCAACTTGGTGACTTGGAAGAGCAAGAAGCAGAAGGTGGGTCATGTTCAAGTGCTGAAGCTGAGTATAGAGCCATGCTTAAGCTCACAAACGAGTTGGTATGGATCAAAGGCATCTTGAAGCACTTGGAAATTGATCAAGCCACTCCAATGACAATGCATTGTGATAATCAAGCTGCCATTCACATTGCATCCAACTCGGTGTTCCATGAGAGGACCAAGCACATTGAGGTTGATTGCCACAAAGTGAGACAGATGATTGTGCTAGGAGTGATCTTGCCTTGTTATACGAGAAGTGAAGATCAGTTGGCTGATGTGTTCACCAAGGCTGCGAGACAAAAGACTATGGAGTCCATTCACATCAGATTGGGACTCATAGATCTTGGGAAGAGAAGGAGCTGATCCCCTTAGCTGTGAGATCTTTACTCTTTTTCCCTCATTAAGGTTTTGTACCAATGGGTTTTCCTTAGTGAGGTTTTTAATGAGGAAGATCTCATGGCTGTCCAAGCTTAGACTTTCACAAAGCTAAGCTTGAGGGGAGTGTTAAGATGAAGAGGAGTTATGAAGAGTTGAAGTTACTTGGGTGGAGAAAGTTACCACAGTAAATATTAGTTACTGTGGTAAAAAGGGTTAAAAGGAAGTTACCTTGGTGAAAGGAGTTACTTGAGAGTGAAATGGGTACTGGGGGAACTTACCATGAAGAGGAGAGTGTGCGCTGAGGTTGATAAGGTTGTGGATAAGGTGGAGAGACTTGACAGGCTGTGACAGGCTGGAAAGGCAAAGCATCTTAGTCCAAGATGCCTCACACACGATCACACTCTCATTGGCTGAGTTTGAAATGAGGAGCCTCTTCCCTTGACTTCACATGCTTAGAATAGTGATCAAAATGGAAACCCTTGTATCTGATCTCTCTATATATATTGTAACCTCATCATTATAAAATCAAGCAAGTTATGAGTCTCTCTTAGTCTCTCTCTAGTTTTCTCTTAGACTCTTAATCTCATTTCATACTTTAATCTTCTCCAAATCTCTTCTAATCTTCCTAAACACTCATATTACTCTACACATCACTAAAAGTGATACTCTGCTCAATTCTAGATGCTTCAAGATCCCCTTGATCCACACCAACTCGGTTTGTCAGCTTCAACATGGTCTTATACTCAGCTTCAGCACTTGAACAAGAGATAAACCTTTTGCTTCTTACTCTTCCAAGTAACCAGTTCCCTCCAATGAATGTACAATACCCAGTAGTTGATCTCCTGTCCACTATCTCCTGCCCAATCAGCATCACAATACCCAACCACTTTTGTACTGCCATTAAAGCCCATCCTGTGACATGAAGACATTCAGAGTATAACCAAGAAGTAGAGATCAAGAGAAGCATGCTTGATGAGGAATTAAGTGGCGCATCCGTACAAGAGTGTACGGATATCTCTCCATGACCTAGCTTGGATATCAAGGCAAGTAATGGTAAGGCATTTGACATAAGATCACGTGTGAGGTAAGAAGAGAAGAGGATTGGCGAGAGGTCACTATCACCTCCCCTGTCCGAGCTCAGCTTGTCTTATTGGTCTCCATTGTTTATAGTTTCTTGTTTGTCTTAGTATAGCAACTTGAGTTCTATATTAAGGATGTAACCAGGCACAAAATGAATCAAGAAAATGAGTTCCTCTTCTCTTTAGTCTTATGCGATTTCATTCCTCTCTCTCTCTCACAATACTCTTCACCTCTTCAAATTCTCATAATGACTTAAAACAATCTCATAAACTTTCATGGTATCAGAGCAACCTTACTCTTGAGACCTAAAACTTTTCTTTCTTCCGCAAATCTCTGAGTTCTAATTCTATTTTGGCAAAGTTCATCTTGTTCTTGATTCTTTGTTTCCAGAATGCCAAACATAGCAAAGACCATCCGAAACCTTTTCCTTTCTTTCTCTCTTGATGGATACCTCTGAGAACACAAAGATGGTGATATACCAGTCACACTCAAGGGTCCCTAACTACCTGACATGGGCAAGACTTGCCAAAAAGCTCTCGGAGGCAGAGGTCTTTGGGAAATTGTTGAAGAAGGCCCGCCCCACCAAGAAAACTGTCCTAGGAGAGGATGGCAAAGAGGTGGTGATTGCGGATGATGGGAGAAGAAGAAAGGTCAGGAGGACCTCATGGTGTTGTCTATCATCCAGAATAGCCTCGCTCCTTCTCTCCCAAGAGGCTTATGCCTTTTGTGAGACTTCCAAAGAGTTGTGGGACACTCTTAAGAAGGTGTATGCCCATAAATCCAACATAAGCAAGGTGTATGAAGTGAAAGGAGCCATCAAACTCCTCAGTCAAGAGGACACAGACTTTGATGCTCACTTGGGAAGTTCCGGGTCCCTATGGGCTGAGCTAGAGATGCTCAGGCCAGCCACTGTCGACCCAGATGTTCTCCATGAAGGGAGAGAGAGCAGGATAAGGTCTTTGCCTTACTACTTACCTTAACCCGGGGTATGAGACCTAATCAGGCACATACTGAGGAACAAGGAGCTTCCCTCCCTTGATGAAGTGTTGTGGAGATTCAAAAGGAGCACGGCTCAGTGGGTCTCTTTAAGAGAAAGGGAGAATGGTGATGGCCCATCAAGTGAAGGAGCCGAGACCAAACCTGCCGGAGTAGCCAACAAACGGATACTACAAGCCGGAGGATAAGAAGGTGTGGGTGTGTGACCACTGCAAGAAGAAGGGTCATGGGAAGGACAAGTGCTGGATCCT
>NW_022610307.1:32500-42835 GCF_000309985.2 Brassica rapa | reverse complement strand
GATAACGTGCAGACTCCTCTTAACGGAGGCAGCGGCACCGATCTCCACACTCCAGCAGCGGACGTATCCGCGGCCAACGCACAAGCCAACGCCGGGACGCTCGAGGAGTTTAAAAAGATGTTCGCCACCTATGAGAAAAGGTCGGAAGAACAGGATAAGCTCGTGAGTACCTTGACCAAACAGGTTGAAACGTTAACGGAAAGGACTGGAGCAATCCGTCCCCGTGGAACCACCAAAATCCACGGGAAGAAGCTCGACTTCGCTACCCCACTCGACAGATCTGGAGTCGCTCGGGAACGACCTTCGGGTCAAAACCCTAGCGAGAAATCTTCCATCGAAAAGGGGAACCCTGAAAGTCCTCCGCCCCCTGCAAAGGACTCGGAGGGTAACGAACCCGAGTGCATTGACCTGGATCCTAGCGAGATCTCCAACGACACCGACGAGGACGTCGACAGACATCCAAGAAGGACCAGAAGCCGATCTACTCGGGAAAGCTCCCCGTTCGAAAACCCAATGACGGAAGAAGAGGAAATCGCCTATTGGAATGAACCAGAGGAGCTGGCTGAAAGGCAAACCGAGCTCACTCGCAGTAAACGCCGACAGGCTCGGAAATCTACTGACGAAACATTGGATATCCGCGATCTTCGCGACTACATCACCAAGCCTGCGGCGGAAGTAAGGGCCATAAAGTCTCAAATCCATCATGCTACTAGTGCTGCCCCCGAAATCGATCGACTGCTGGAATGAGCTCGGAAGACCCCTTTTACCAGTCGCATTTCGGATATGAGGGTATCTGATCCGGGAAAAATCAAAGTACCAAAGTACGATGGTACGGCCGATCCAAAAGCGCACCTTCAGGCTTTCCACATCGCAATGGGAAGAGCTAAACTGAAGGACGGCGAAAAGGATGCCGGCTACTGCCGCCTGTTCGTCAAAAATCTGGAAGGAGCGGTGCTCGAGTGGTTCGCACGCCTTCATCGCAACACCATCGGGAGTTTCCGACAGCTCGCATCGGAATTTCTCAAACAATACTTTGTATTCATAGACAGAGAAACTTCCGATGTTGATATCTGGAGTCTCTCCCAGAGGGAAGACGAACCCCTCCGCGAGTTTATCAGTCGGTTCAAGCTGATAATGTCCAGGGTCAGCGGGATAAGCGACAAAGTGGCCATCGACGCGCTGAGAAAGACGCTCTGGTACAAGTCGAAATTCAGAAAGTGGATAAGTCTCGACAAACCGCGAACGATCCAGGGCGCCCTCCACAAAGCGACGGACTACATCATAGTCGAGGAAGAAACTAAAGTCTTATCGCAAAAACATAAGGCGGCAAGACCATCCTCGAAGAACGTGGATCCGAAGGGGAGAAAGAAGAACTCTCGTAACGACAAGTACGTTCATCACGAGGGGGAAGATCTCCAAGGGGCGCATAATTATGCGATCAATTCGGATCAAGGCCGAACCATGGGCAACACGTGGACCCGCAATCAAGGGTACGACAAAAACACCTTCTGCGAGCTCCACCAGTCCCGAGGACACTCCACGACAACCTGCAAAGTCTTGGGAGCAAGGCTGGCCGCGAAGATGCTCGCTGGAGAGCTCTCGGAAGTGACCAGCGTCAAGGATCTCATCCTCGACTCTGATCGCCCTCGAAAGACGGACAGAAATCCGCCCGCTGAAAAATCCCCTCAACAAAACCAACCCGGGGATAAACGCGGTAGGAGGCCGGACGACAAGGGGAATGATAACAATCGTCGCAGAGTCAACATGATCATCGGAGGATCACAATACTGCGGCGACACTGTGTCGGCCATCAAGGCTTACCAATGGAAGGCAGAGTCGAGTGCAAATTGGCCTACATGGTCTCCTCCCCGAGATGGCCAAAATTGCTCGATCACCTTCACAAAGGAGGAAGCCGGCAGCATCGATCAACCTCACTGCGATCCGCTCATCATAGATCTTGTCATACGAGACTTAGAAGTCGGAAGGATACTCGTCGACACGGGAAGCACGGTCAACGTAATATTTCGCGACACTCTCAAGCGGATGAGCATCAAACTCGGAGAAGTAATTCCGACGCCAAAACCGCTCACGGGTTTTTCAGGCGAAGTATCGATGACTCTTGGATCGATCCAGTTGCCAGTCATGGCCAAGGAGATCACGAAAATCGTCGAGTTCGCGGTAGTCGATCATCCCGCTATCTACAACGTGATCATGGGAACCCCATGGCTCAACGCCATGCAGGCAGTTCCGTCGACCTACCACATGGGTCTCAAATTCCCAACCCCAAGCGAAGTCGCGGCTATCTGGGGATGCCAAAAACAGTTGCGGCTATGCTTCCTCGCAGAGCACAAGTTAAGGCAAATCACGACTTCTGCAACTGCAAACGGCAAACACACGAAGAGATATCCATCTTCAGCCAAAAACGCCCCAAGAAAGACGAATTAAAATTGTCTACCAACGCAAACGCATCGGACGCCGAAACTCGACACGAGTCCGAAGCCCACGCTACAACTCAACCGGAACATCCGGAAATAGCGTTGACCCAGCCACGATCAACACAGTCAAGGCGGACAGCGCGACGTCTACCGCCGAGTAAAAACACTCGCGGCATGAAGCAAAACTACGAGATGGCTTGATCCTCGAAAGGGGTACATAGGCAGCTCGTCAAAAGACGAGTTCAGCTATCCCCCTCTCTAAAAATGAGGGGGGGGGGAGTGGGTGCGTATACTCGTATACTCCCACTTTGAAAAATCTTCGTTATTGTAATCGAGTTTTTAGAAACTTCAAAAATGAATACTATTCGGTTAAAGGCAAAAACTTTCAGGACACGCCTGGAAACGTTAAGACTCTTGTCTGCAGCTTGATACGGCTCAAAATCGTAAAATTATAATCTTTCAAACACACAAAGATTCACGTATAATCCTCGAAACAACTGCGAGACGTCGCAAAGTTTAAATTCGAAGATAATACTAACAAATTGTCCGAACGCGACCACAAAAACCTTACACCCGGTTCGTCGATTGGCCCCGACAAACACGCCAGCCGTCTTAAACAGACGCAATTCGATCACTCTTTTGATCTTCAAAAACATCCAACACTAGGACGAAAGCGCGCTACAACAAAAATCTGAAATTTTGGTTTAGTACTCCCAGTTGGCTTAAAAATTGCCTCTAAGAAGATGCTCGATTCGTACCATACAAGTCATATAAGCCGAGAACCTATCGCGGACTTTAAATCGGTGCGAGTCAGGAAGAAATCGCAACAGGAAAACGATAGCCGGCTAGTCACCGCACAAACCTCAACCGAAAGTAAACCTAGGTCTTGCCCTAAACCCAACGCTCTGGTCTCAAACATCTCAAGACATGATATCCAAAAGATACGAGATCCTAAACCATGTCTCTCTGTTCACATCTCAATGTTCCCGAAAATCGTAGAGATAAGTAATTTTCTACGAGAATCACGAATGAACCAACAGATTGAACGTCTCAGCGGAACTAAATATGAGACGACAACTCATATTTACTTCGAACATACTCAGGAAAATTCGAGATGAAACATTCATCATATATATAAACCGCGTAAAGCGGTAAGGGATTCAAAGCCACCAACGACCAGTCCCGGAAAATACAAATACAGCCATCTAGGCCTAAACGAAATCCAAATTTAAAAGGCCACACTCGGCCGAAAACAAATAAACGATAATCCAACTCAACCATCGACACAAAGGATCAGTCCGTCCAATCGCTACCTTCTCACCCACCAAAGACGGGATCCTCAACGGTCGGTTCTGCATCATCCTCAGCGTCGGGCGGCCTTTGACCACTGCTCTGCCCAGTGGCATAGACAGCAGGCAAGGAAGTATCTTCAAAAAACACCCCCATGTCATCATCAATCGACGAGCTGAAACAAGATCGATGAGTTTCGACCGCAGCACGGACCCTCTCGGGAGAAAAGTAACCCCAAAGCAGCGGGCCACCACGGAGAAGGTTTCGAACGACGCACAGATCTTCCAGAAAAGGAGGAATGGGGTTGTGCACTACAAAATAGACATAGTTCAGATATAAAGTAAAAAAAAGTGGGTGGTAAGAAAATAACGAGTGATCATTCAACACGTTACCTCCTACCCCCCCACAGTCGCCTAAACGAGGGAAGGCACTCCACGGCAACCGAGGCTTGATCCAATCTAACGTAAAAAAAGTAACTCTTCCATCCAGGATCGCCCTGAGGGAATCCTTTCAGGACCTCCATAAAAGTACGCGGTCTAAAACCATACAGACGATCGGCCCCAACACGAGACATCGTAAGGAAAGCTTCGAGATATTCAGCAGTAAGCTCTATGCCTCGCTAGTATCCCAAGACTAGCAACCCGACAAGGTGGTTTATACCGCGGGGAGAAATCTGACTTATCGAAACTTCCAAAAGATTCAGAAACACTACTATAACCGACGGTATGGGAAACCATAGGCGAGCACGCATCAGATGCTCCTCGTACAAAGTAAAAAAGCCTTTGGGATGTTCGTCAGCCCTCTCCCCCTCGAGGGGTAATCGAAAATCCACGTTTTCCGGAATGTGACAGAAGCTGCGTACGGTCCCAAGGAATGGGAGGGTACACCTGCTCGGTCTCCCGATGACCCTTTCCGAAAAAGGCCTCACGGGAACCCACGGCTCGGGAACCCACGGCTCGGGAGGCGGTTCTTCCAGTTGGACAAAGCCATCCAATGTGCGTCGGCCTCGGCAGGGTCAGCGGAGTCGATCTCTCGAACAACCTCACCGCGTTGGTCACAGACAGATTTCGCAATTGAAGATAGTAGGCCGAGCGTTTCCCGAAATCCCTTGAGACATTCTCAACAGGGAGGGAAAGGAAAAATCTCAATGCCAGAGAGTGAAAATTGAAAGGACCTTTCCACTCTTAAACTTTGAGAAGATAATGAAGTGAAAAACTAGAAACAAGTTACCTCCCTTCTTATAGGCATGAGAAGTTACTATTCAAACTCGGACTTTCGGATATTAATTCCGTCCAACACGCGTAACTTGCCAAACATGCCTAACCGCACGCTAGGACCCTACGATGCATGGTCCTAATGGGCTGGGAGGCTAACTATTGGGGTCAAAACGGTTACGACAGAATTATCACCCGAAAACCCTCAGAAATCACATTTCCGAAAGAGGTAGTAAAAAGAAAGATATAATTTTCGTAAAAAATAACCAATACGAAGTTTTTACGAAGAAGTATCCTTGAAGATTCAAAGCAAACGAACCAAGCTCGATCATTGCGTAGCTACCGCACATACACGCTGTCCGGTCGCTACGTAGCAACCAAGTCCGAGCCGATCTTGGTCGCTACGTAGCGACCGAGCATCCAACCCGCTCGGTCGCTACGTAGCGACCGAGCTAAAGCTTGGTCACTTCGTAGCGACCGATCTCTCGGCCAAGCTCGGTCGCTATGTAGCGACCGAGCGCTCGTCCCGCTCATGCGACCCGATTTACAGACAATATGCATGGGATTTGCCGCTTCAATAGCATCCTTTATCCTAGTCGGAGGAGAAATTACCAAACGTGTAGCATTCCCTCACGCTTGGCACCAATGAGTTTTTTTTATTTTAAAGAAAAAATACTATGCCTTCGCCCTCGGAAATATGAATTAGTTAAGTAATAATAGAATGGCACTTCGAATTCGATATGAAATTTTTTAGGTTAAAAAAATTAGATTATATATTGAAAGAGTAGTATGGCATAAGAGAGGGGTATTTAAAATGATATTTTCCATATTCGGGCACATCTCAACGTCACAAACTTTGTTTTCACACCGGAAGCTTATTTACAAAAACAAAAAAAAGACACTTTGGGATTGCTGAATTATAGACAGATAAAAAAAATGATATATAAAGCAACGGAACCATCATATTATTTTTTTAACTCCTACAAAACAAAAAAGAAGCATGGTAATTGGTTCATTTATGGATCCGCGTATAATAGAACCTATATTTTGTTTTCTTTCGACCGAGAGCTCGTCCCGCTCGGTCGCTGCATAGCGACTGAGATCTTCCGAAACGTCAAGACGACACCAGTCCATGCATTCTCGTCAAACCTTAAAATGCTATCTCCCGAAGACCGTAGCAAGCTCAGTCTATGTTTTCCGCTATTCAAAATTATCGATCAAACTTTGCGAGTTAAAAACCACGGAAAGTTTGTTCTTTATCGAAAGAAATCGTAAGAAACGTATCGAGTCGGAAGACGGCCCATAGGGACCTAAGACACGACTCGAGGCCCATCCTACGATTTCTTAACCAAAAGCCCGTAAACCACCGCACGGTTTACGCTTGGTCCACAAGGGAGGATAAATGTCAAGTTTCCGCGGATAAATACGGATGTTTTGAAGATAATTGTGAAGATCGGGAAAAATGAAATATCTTCATTTTTATGCTATGACGTCTTAAGGGCAGAAGATTAAAAGCGTAAACCAACCTTGGAGCTAGTATATAAGGAGTCCTAGGCGAGGAGCATAAAGAGAGAATTTTTCAGAGCAAACTTAGCACTTTAGAGCAATTTAGGCAATTTTCCGTTTTTGTTATTTCGAGCTGCGACTCAATTAGGCTTAGCCGTCTTAGGGTTGCTAGAACTAGGAATCTCTCCGACAGCTCTCGAGCCCAGGCTTATACCTTGTTGTAAACGCTCATACGCAGATTCGGAATAAGATCTACTTTGGTCTCTTTTTTCGATTTCTTATTCTTATTGTTGTTATTCTCGTGTTCTGATTGCTTAACATGTGGTAATTAGCAGATATCCGAGTCCTCTGGGAAATTAGGGTTTTCCTAGTTTCCTTATTTAAACGGAAATCGACAGTGCAAATTTTGGTTCCCACAACGGCGGACACCCACGGATGTCCGTGGCTGTCCCTGTGTGTCTGTGTTTGTCCGTCAGCACACACAGGACGTCTGTGGCTGTCCATCAGTACACATATCATCACGCCGGTCCTTGGACTCAGCACGCTGGCCCTTCCCGTGGACTGTTTGGGTGATTTTGGCCCACGTGGGCTTTCTGTTCAGTACACACAGGACGTCCGTGGGTGTCCACCAGCACACACAGGACGTCTGTGGCTGTCCGTTAGCACACACAGGACGTCTGTGGCTGTTTGTGTGTGTCTGTGTGTGTCCGTGTGTGTCCGTCAGCGCACACAGGATGTCCGCGGCTGTCCATCAGTACACATATCAGCATGCTGGTCCTTGGACTCAGCACGGTGGCCCTTCCTGTGGACTGTTCGGGTGATTTTGGCCCACGTAGGCTGTCTGTTCAGTACACACATGACGTCTGTGGGTGTCCGCAAGCACACACAGGACTTCCGTGGCTGACCGTGTGTGTCCGTGTGTGTCCGTCACCACACACATGACGTCTGTAGCTGTCTATCAGTACACATATCAGCACGCTGGTCCTTGGACTCAGCATGCTGGCCCATCCCGTGGACTGTTTGACTGATTTTGGCTGACGTGGGCTGTCTGTTCAGTACATACAGGACGTCCGTAGGTGTCCGCCAGCACACACAGGACGTCCGTGGCTGTCCGTCAGCACACACAGGACGTCTGTTGCTGTTCGTGTGTGTCCGTCAACACACACAGGACGTCCGTGGTTGTCCATCAGTATACATATCAGCACTCTGGTCCTTCGACTCAGCACGCTGGCCCTTCCCGTGGACTGTTCGGGTGATTTTGGCCCACGTGGGATGTTTGTTTAGTACACACAGGACGTCCGTGGGTGTCCGTCAGTAACCACAAGACGTCCGTGTGTGTCCGTCAGCACACACAGGACGTCCGTGGCTGTCCGTGTTTGTCCGTCAGCACACACACGACGTCCATGGCTGTCCACCAGTAGACATATCAGCACGTTGGTCCTTGGACTCAGTACGCTGACCCCTCCCGTGGACTGTTCGGGTGATTTTGGCCCACGTGGGCTGTCTGTTCAGTCCACACAGGACATCCGTGGGTGTCCGCCAGCACACACAGGACGTCTGTGGCTGTCCGTGTGTGTCCGTGTTTGTGTTTGTGTCTGTCATCACACACAGGACATACGTGGATCTCCCTGTGTGTCCGTGTGTGTCCGTCAGCACACACAGGACGTCTGTGGCTGTCCATCAGTACACATATCAGCATGTTGGTCCTTGGACTCAGCGTGCTGGCCCTTCCCATGGACTGTTCGGGTTATTTTGGCCCACGTGGGCTGTCTGTTCAGTACACACAAGACGTCCGTGGGTGTCCGCCAGAATACACAGGACGTCTGTGGCTGTCCGTGTGTGTCCGTGTGCACACGCAGGACGTCCGTGGCTGTCCATCAGTACACATATCAGCACGCTGGTCCTTGGACTCAGCACGCTGGTCCTTGGACTCAGCATGCTGGTCCTTGGACTCAGCACGCTGGTCCTTGGACTCAGCATGCTGGCCCTTCCCGTGGACTGTTCGGGTGATTTTGGCCCTCGTGGTGTTAGCAGCTGCACTTCGTTAAATCCGTGGTGTGGACAGTCTCACTGGAAGAACCTAAATATAATCCACGCATCTTTGAAGGACTCTCCCACCTCCTGCGAGAATGTGGAAATTTTGTTTCTAATTTCTTCAGTGCGCGCCTAATCGAAGAAGTTTCGTAAGAAAGCATTCTTGATGTCGGCCCAGGATGTTAAGGATCCTGTGGGTAGCTGCCTAAGCCAGTGCATCGCTTCTCCATTCAGCGTGTATCTGAAGAGCTTGCACAGCAGGTAATCTTTGGGGACTCCTTGCATCCGAATAGCAGCGATTAAATCCTCGAACCGTTCTAGATGGTCCATAGGATGCTCGTGCGGTAACCCAAAGTTGGGTATCTGCGACACGAGAGAAGAGAATAAGAATCAATAAAAAGGGGGTAGAGAAGAGAATAAGAATCAATAAAACTAAATCTAATGGCGATCAAACCTCCCGGCAACGGCGCCAAATTTGATACCACTCAAATTACCGTAAGGAGTGTTACTCTCATCAAAAGAGGTTCAGATGTAGTACTTAGGGATCGAATCCACAAGGAGCTAGGGAACAATAAAATCTAGTGTTTATTAATTCTAAGAGTTGTAAATGTTTAAATGAAATAGCAATAGTAACAAGCGAAGAAAATAGTAAATGTAACTTGGTTGAAAATGATATTAGACGCACGGCCACTATTCAGGTGTTGGAGATTATAATATCTATAGATGCCTATTTGCTGCATGCATGATATGTTAGAGCTCAACCGCTTAACTCAGTGATCAGCTGTCGCATGTTTCACTGGTTAACAAACTAGATCACGTGTCTCAACGGTTAGTATGTTGACAACGAAAGAGTCTCGATCGATGGTCCTATAGGGACGTCGACCGATACACCTTTACCTACATCAACCGATAGTCAGTTGAGGACATCGATCGACGGGTTCTAGCCAGGCCTATGCGCGAGTACGATATGCCCTATTAAGATACTAAATTGGCGGTTAGCCCTCTCTAGCAGTCCTAATATGATAGATAGATGTCAGGATGGGATAACAAGGGTGCTTGAGTATGCAATCCTATGATCATGTTCTAGTTAGCAAGGCTAAAACAAGCAATGAATACAAATCTATCATGAATATCACAACAAGGCAGATCTATAGTTTGGGGCTAATCCCACAAACCTATCTGATCTCTGGATCTAATAAATGAACTACTCAGACATAGCAAAGCAATTCATGACAATGAAGAAATGGGAATTCATAGTATAGATGAAAAGAAATGAAAACAAGGAGTTCCAATCACAAGTGATCTTCTCTCCAAAACTCTCTCTCTCTCTCTCTCTCAAAGTAAAACTGTAACAAAAAACTCTCTCTGCCGTCAAAACACTTAGGCAGTATATAATCAACTAGTTTAAAAACTCGTCAGGGCATTTTTGTAATTTAGCTTGGACTTGGGCTTCAAGTCTGCTGGATCCAAAATGTCGCATGTCCAATGTCTCGACATCGATCGATGGTACTTGTGTACATTGATCGATATTATTCTTCATTTGTCGAGGCATCTCATGGTGTCGATCGATAGCACTGGATGTGCATCGATCGATTGTTCTTCCTCTCGTCGACCTCTACATGGTCAGCTCAGATGAAATGTCTTTTAAGCTCCAAAATGCTCCAAAGTCAAAGCTTTACTCCGAAATGCACCTGAACCTGAAAACATACCTAGAAGAGTAGAAAACATAGATATATATATATATATAGTAAAACACCTATATACCATGGATGAAAACGGGTCAAATCCAAGGTATATCACTCTTCCAGCCGCTGGACCCTACCTCCGGCTGAGCCGTTTCCAGGGTGGGCAGGCTG